>NC_138373.1:79358021-79421223 GCF_054177405.1 Leptonychotes weddellii
TTTTTTTTTTTAAAGATTTTATTTATTTATTTGAGAGAGAGAGAATGAGAGACAGAGAGCATGAGAGGGAGGAGGGTCAGAGGGAGAAGCAGACTCCCTGCCGAGCAGGGAGCCCGATGTGGGACTCGATCCCGGGACTCCAGGATCATGACCTGAGCCGAAGGCAGTCGCTTAACCAACTGAGCCACCCAGGCGCCCCCCCTTTATGGGATTTTTAAATTCAGTTATATTCTTCTGCTCTGTGATTTCTTTTTGATATTTTTTTATATTTTCTTTTGCTATTGAAATTCTGACTTTGTTCATGCATTTCTCTCCTGACCTTGGTGAGCATCTTTTGACCATTATTTTGAACTCTCTATTAGGTTACTTATTTCTATTTCATTAAGATCTGTTTCTGTAAATTTATCTTGTTCTTTGGTTTGAAACATATCCCCCTATTTTTACATTTTCCTTGGCTCTGCATTGGTTTCTCTGCATTAGATAAAACAACCACTTCTCCAGGTTTTGACAGAGTGGTCTCATGTAGGAGATGAAACTTGTCAGTCATCCTGGCCTGAGCCTCTGGTTGTCTCTTAGACCTTTGTGATTGTCCAAGCTGCCTTCTTTGTTTTTACTGGCTCCCAATTGTTCTGGGTGTGCCAAGACTTGTCACATGTTCCAAAGGGAGGAACACAGTCAAGATCTAGATATAGGCTGGTTGGAAGCTGGATGCTCAGGTAGCAGTGGGAAAAGTATGTAGTTAAGCCCCTTCTAGGGAGATCCTGGATTTGGGCATTTTTGTCTGCTCCCTCTGTGCTGGACCTAGATATAGCCATGGGGAGGGATAGCTGCAGTGACTGCTTGGGCTTGTTGAGAATGATTCTTTGTTTGCTGTATTTTTATGGGACTCATGAGTGGTAGTGCTATTAGCCATAAGGGCATGGTGATCCGGAGACCGAGCTGTAGGGCTGCAGCCATAAAAACTGGAGTGCATACAGGTATATGAGCTCCTTCCAGAGAGATTCTGGTCACTGGGATCAAGCTAGAGGGAGAAGGTGGGGGAGATGTCTGCTGGCTTCTCTGGTTTCTAGGAAGGATCAAAGCCCAACCCTAGATGCATGCATGCTGACACTTAGGCAGTAGATTTCAAAGTATGCAGTTGGATCCCTTTCAAGAAAAGACTGGGAGATGGACAATTTTGCCTGCTCCCTCTGTGCTGACACACAGCAAGTCTTGTGCTTCCCTTAACAATTTCTCTTCTGTTTGCTGTAAGTCTTATGGGTCTTGGGAATGCAATCCTCATTGATTTTCAGAGCTAGATATTTTGGGGTCCCATCCTTTGGTGAGAGTCCTAAATGTTTGGGCACTAAATGTGGGGTCCAAACCGATTGCTCCTCAGAAAGAAGCTTGGAGTTGGGAGTTCCCTTTCAACTGTATGGCACTATGCTGGGGGCGGGGTTTATGGCAAGATTGTGTCTCAGCCTTTCCTACCCATTTCAATGTGGGTATTTGCTCAATGTGTAGCAGTCACTTAGCTGGTTTCTGGATTTCTTTCAGAGATAATTACTTTGTGTGTAGCTGTACATTTGATGTGGCTGTGGGAGGAAGGGAGTTCAGGAGCCTCCTATGTCACCATCTTGGGTAACCCACTTCCCCCACAGAATTTTTTATATTGGGATTCTATTACCAATCTATTAGTTACCTTTTTCTAACATCTGAAACATCAAAGTTATATACCATCTTCTCACTTAGTCTTTTCTTTTTTTTTTTTTTTAAAGATTTTTTATTTATTTATTTGAGAGAGAGAGAGAGCACATGAGAGGGGGGGAGGGTCAGAGGGAGAAGCAGACTCCCCGCCGAGCAGGGAGCCCGATGCGGGACTCGATCCCGGGACTCCAGGACCATGACCTGAGCCGAAGGCAGTCGCTTAACCAACTGAGCCACCCAGGCGCCCCTCACTTAGTATTTTCTAATGCTCATCCAAACGTGGTTCAATTTAGGCACATTTCAAGGAATAAGTAAAATTATATAAAATTAAAGAAACAGTGAAGTGTTTTCATAGCCATACTTAAACATACAGATATTTCGTTTTATGGTGAATAGTTAAGATAGGAAACATCATGAGTATATTTGATGCACTGTTTCAATTTGGTGAGTATGAATAGGTGAACTGGATACTGAAATAAAAGAATTTATTTCTGTAATTCAGGAACCAGCTGGAGTTTCTAAACCCTCTAGGACCTAGATCATATTTGCATTATCACTTTTCTTGATTCCCTGTGAAAGTCTGAAGCCCCTCCCAAGATTTCTGCAGATTCCCTCTGGTATATGATCTCAAGATTCACTCTCAGTCTGGGTTTCTACACGTGTGCATGTTTCCATAGTCTACATTTTGTTAGGCTGATGTAAACTTGGCTCTTTCCTCAACTCTCAACAAACCAACTTAAAAAATGTGGATAAAAGAGACTTGATGAAATTGAGGGGCAGTGTTTACATTATGGCAACACAAACATTTCAAGTTGTATGTTAGACAGCTTTGACAGTGTCCTTCAGCATCCTGTCCCTGGGGAAGTTGCACTGTACCTTCTTCCCCTCAAATAATGCCCACCATCACACCATTTTTCAGGTTCTTCTTTGGCTCCATATACTCTTCTGCTCTTCTAGTACCAAAATTATGCAAAAAATTTAACCCCAAGTTATTTATTAAACAAGAATGTTTTTCTCCTAAGAGGAAGTCTGTGCTAGGTAGTTTGAATAAAATGGTAACTTCTGCTTCACTTAGTTAATGTGTTTGTTAAATTAACGGTCCTACTGAGTAAATCAGCCAGTCTTAAAAATGGACGATTCCAAGAATGTGGATCTAAAATGGTTTCAGGACAAAGAATGTGAAAATTTCAAACAGTATCAGAAAATTGTAAGTGTTATGATGAAAACGAATAAACAGTAGAAAAGGTGAGTACAGCTTTGTGGAGTTGCCAAAACCACCAAAGAGACATTAAGCAGTTTAGAACTTTTGTCTTTACCTTTTTGTACGTCCCTTCTAGAGCAGATAATCACATACGTGATGCTGATCATGACCCTATACTCATAACATTGCCCAGGACTTGAAAGTGATAACAGTTAGATGCTCAATAGCATTAGTAAGTTGAAGGGAACATCCAAGTGTCACGTGTGAAAGCTTAACAAAAGATATTTTAATTTTGAGATTTTAGATTTTTCCCCATTCTCCCCTCCCATCCCAACCCCCCCCCCATGCCAATAGGACTGACTGTACTTCTAGAGGAGAAAGCCCTTATTGAAGCTAGTCAGGTTGTGAACAATTTACCTTAGTTCTTTCTGAAAGGAATCCGTGTCCTCGAAGAGGTGCAGCGACTGTGTGCACAGCGCCCCCTGGTGATCAGATCCTGCCTTTTCAGTGTGGCAACAGAAGAGTCTCCAAGAAAGACAAGGTGTCCAGTTTCCAGTTGTATTTTTTGAGACCTTATCGACACCATCAAAAAGTTTCTAGTAACAGTTCGCTTTTGGAGATACTTTTCAGATAATGAGTTTCCATAATCTCCTCATTTGATTTTTAACCTGGATTTTTTTTCCCATTACTTCCACATATAAAGCTATTTCTATCAGTATATCCCAATGGCAGGGACTGAATGGGGCTACAAATGAAGTGACAGGTATGCTTTCAGGTATATGCAATATTGAGAAAATTAATACATACACATAGGGGGCAAATAAGTAAAAACATAAAGTAATATATGTGGAAATATCAAGATAAGTGGCTTAAAGTAAGTGACTTGCATTCTGGACAGACAAAAATCAGAGATGATTAGAAAACATTTTACGTATGTATTTATTTAATCCCATCTCACCGTGTTCTAGAAAGAATATGAGACCATATATCCATTCAGTACAACAAGATGAAAAGAAAGTTGCAAAGTAATCAGGGCAGCTGGAGAAATAAAGAGAACCATTCAAAAGGAAAAGAAGGCAGGCTTGGGTTTGGTATATAAGGGAGAGGAGAGGCGTTTAGAATATACTACCTTCAAAGGCAAATAATACCTTTTCACTGAGTGTTTAATGGAATATAGGTGACACTCACTGGGGATTCTGTCAAGGGACTGAGCCTTGGGCTGGGAGTTGAACTAGATGGCTTCCCTTCTGGCCCCAGTGCCTGAATAAAGCATTCACTGAGAAATCATTGTGTGGACATTACTGTCATTTCTTGTATTAGGGTACTATAAAAGAACTTCCCTGCCCTTGAGGGGTTTATAACTTTTCCCTTGAAAATAAGACCAACACACATGTAGTAATTAGAGAATGATATAAGGCAGCCTCTTATTAGATGTTAAGTTGTGGGGGACAAGGTATAAGTTCTTAAAATATTTAGGAATATTGCATGAAGGAAGAGCTTGAATGATATTAGGATTTGAGAAGAGGAAGAGGAGAGAGATCATGGCAATTTGGAACAATTTCTTTGTGGGAATTTGGGCACACTGCTCTATGTTGAGCGTGAAGAGCTTTGGCTGAGATAAGGGGGTCTGGAAGAGTCTGGTATGAGGTTCCTTTTGTACTTGGCCACCCCCAGACAATTCTCAAAGATGTGTAGCAACACTGGTCCAGGTCAGGTGGATGACGCTGAAATCCAGGTGGTTCTGATCTGAGGCAGGGAGGTGTGACTGGAGCATCATGAGCACAGAGAAGGGTTGGTGGGAAGGTCAACCACGGAACAAGCCTATACCAAGGGGCATCTGTCTAAAAGAGAAAGAAAAATGGGAGCAGGGATCATCACGGGGGGGAGGGGATAGACCCAGATAGAAAGTGGTTGTGAAAACTGAAATTAGCACCTGCTAATAGACTTTGAAAGCAGTCTACAAAGGACTGAAAGATGAAAGAAGCTGCACCATCATAAGATGAACTCTGTCGTTTGAGCAGAGAAAGGGTTCCAGTGGACAGGTGATACTGAACTACAGCAGGTGCTCACTGGGAGAGCTGGGAAACCGAATGCCCTGGCCAGGGTCTAAAAAGATGGCGTGAATTAGCACTGAATATGTCATGAATTAGCATTGAAGATGAGGGTCTGTTGAAAACAGGCCTTCCTAGGACGAGGAGCAGTGTTATCTGTAAGATCATTTGGAGGACTGAGGACAGGGAAAGAGAGTTGAAGAGGAGAGATAAGATAGAGGGAAGCCAGAAAAAAATGAGGGGCTAGTAAGGTCAAAAGAAGCCCTCCTCCGACCTTCCTTCCCTCAACCCCCAGTGAACCATATTACTTCTTACTGTCCTTGACTTTCTTCTCTGTTTTAAAACTGCATTCTATTTGCCAATTGCTTAAGTAGGCTTAGAAGTAGACATTGTTTTCCATGGGGTCTCCCTTTTAAAACTTCTTCCCCAACTTTAAAATGTCTGTCCTTTTAGAAAGTTGTGAGGGAGAAAACTAACATGGCCAAGATTGGAAGTGAAGTTGTATCTGTAGTCCGGCAGGAGAATTCAAAGGACCAAAACAAATAGCCTTGGTGTAATTGGTGAACTGGACCCTTCCTTAGTAAGAAATAGTATTCCTGTCCCTTCTTGCCCACCTTGCTCTCAGTAGCCTGTTCCATGATGGAGTGGGAATGGGAACACTCATATCTTTCTGTCTTTTGCTTTTACTTAGAAACAGGTCATTCTTTATATAAATCTTTCAAAACCATTACTTATCTAGGTGACTGTCACCTTCTCCAAACCTTTATGTTGTCACCATCTTTGTCAGGAACCTATGGAAACCAGGAGAAAGGAAAGGAGGGGGAGACAATGGTGATTATTGAGCAGGCAATATGTAATCATTTTTTGGTGGAAGAAAAGAAAGTGACATAAAACTAATTTTTTTTTTGTTTTAAAATACCTATCAATAGCTGATAAGCTCTCTCAAAAATTTTAATTTCTAGTCTAGATTCTAAAGCAGTTTTAAATCTGTCTACTTAAACAGGGACATTAGATTTTAAAATTAAGCACTTCAAAAAAAATCAAGTCAATAATAAATGGGCCTTCTGTTCACAACCCTAGCCAGAGAAACCCAAGGTGCCATGAACTGGAGGAAATCATCTAGCTATGGTATAAAGATAAAATTTAGGAAACATATCTTTCTATGGTCTATAATTTTTGTGTATTCTTTGGACTTTGCTCCCTCGGTTAGCTAATTCTTTTTGTAATTTGAGGATAGATTGGCTAAAATTTTACCCATATTTGAAAGGCTACTTATGTATTCTGTTATTTGAAGTTGAGAGCGTAAGATTCTTGGTATTGAATTGGTAAATTAATTGTTGGCAACCTAGTAGTTGGGGTGAATGGGCAAGGATTGTCTGAGTAACCATTCTGTAGCCTGGCAGAAGTGAGGGAGTAGTCTTATGAAAGATTATAACCAAAAGTTCTTTCTTTTGGAAAGAAGAGTTTTAAGAAGAGCCTTGAATTGCTATTGTATGAACCTCAGAAGAAAAAATATTTCATATCTACAAAACTGAAATGAGTTTTATGACACAGATGCAATTTTGATGTTCTTGAAAGTGAAAAGTGTCTTCTCTGTTATATGTTGAGATATGCTAAGGATAGAACCAAAAATAATAAGACATTTTAAATAAAAGCCAAATGGTTAAAGAAACAAGGCAATTAGAAAAAGAAAATAAATCTGCATTTTTAAGATCCACCAACATTATATTTAGTTTTAGAAGAAAGGGAAAAATGAATGGATTTCTACAGATTTTGAAATCAGTGTTTTTCTAATCATCTTTTCCTACAGAGCTCACCTGAATGACCTTGAAAATATTGTGCCATTTCTTGGTATTGGCCTTCTGTATTCCTTGAGTGGTCCAGATCTCTCTACGGCCCTCCTGCACTTCAGACTCTTTGTTGGAGCACGGATCTACCACACGATCGCGTATTTGACACCCCTTCCCCAGCCAAATCGGGCGTTGGCTTTCTTTGTTGGATATGGAGTTACTTTTTCAATGGCTTACAGGTTGCTGAAAAGCCAGTTGTACTTGTAAAGAGAATCATACAACTCATCCAATTATTTTCTAAGAATTCTGTACCTCCAATTTATAATGAATGCTTTTTTAGATTCTAAGTGGGAGGAGAGCAGAGAAATTAAGATGGGGCAAACAGTCTGAATGTTAACATCACCAATATCATTTATTCTTGTTCTATATTTGTACTCAAAATTTCACATAATTCTTAAATCTTTTGACTTCTTCTTTAAGTGCCTTGTTGTAAATTCCGATTATAATTTGTAACATTCATTCAACATTTAATATTTGAAATCTACAAAAAGGGTGAATGCATGTGTGATAAACCTATATTGCAATATTGCTGAATCAAACACATGAAATAAAGAATTTAAAGAATAGTTTTATTTGGTTCAATTTTTCCCAACTTATATTTTCAAAAGTTTTAAACCTACAAAAAAGTGGAAAAGTAATACAATGAACCTTTATATATCTTTCATCTAGATTTACCAATTGTTGACATTTTTGCATATTTGTTTTTGCTCTATCACTCAATGTTTTTTCAGATGAATTTGAAAGTAAGTTGCAGATATCATGATATTTCACTTCTGAATACTTCAACATGTATCTCCTGTGAATAAGACAATCTTCAAATAACATTATCACACACAAGAAATTTAACAATATAATAATATTATATATATATAATTCATACTTCAATTTCCCCAATTTTCCTAATAATGTCCTTTATAACTGCTATATTTTTTTAAAAAGATTCATTTATTTATTTAGAGCGAGAGAGAGAGAGAGAGAGAACATGAGTGGGCGGGGCAGAGGGAAAGAGTATCTCCAGCAGACTCTGCCCTGAGCGTGGAGCTCGACATGGGGCTCGATCCCTCAACCCTGAGATCAGGACCTGAGCCAAAACCAAGAGTCGGTCGCCCAGCCGACTTCGCCACACGGGTGCCCCTATAACTGCTATACTTTTGATCCAGGAATCAAACGAGGACCACACAAGCATTTTGGTATCATTTCTATTTAGTTTTCAATAAAATGGAAGAGTTCTTTCATTTTCTTTCTTTTTTTTCTGTCTTTAATAGCATCAACATTTTTTGAGGAGTATATGCTGATTGTCTTACAGAATGAACCTTAATCTGGCTTTATTTTGTCTATTATTTTCTTGTTCTTAGATTCAGATTAAACATTTTTGGTGTTGTTGTGTCTTTCACATGACAACCTATCAATAAGCATATGATATCAGTTTGTCCCCTTATCGGTGATATTAAATTTGATCAACTTAATAAGGCAGTATCAACCAGACTTGTCCATTGTAAAGACATCTTTATTTTTGTAATCATATGTGGGGACAAATTGACACTGCAAATTCTGTTTTCCTATAAAATTTCACCCAATGGGTTTGGAATCTAATGATACTCAGTTTGGTTTCTACATTAAAATATGAATATATAAATATAAAAATTGATAGAATATATAAGTATACAAACCTATAAACACATATAAATCCACACAGATTGAGATCTTTCTGTCTTAAATGGAATTATATGTGTTTAAATTCTCATAATGAAGGATGAACTTTTAAAATATCAATATTTTTCTTGTACTTGCTATTAAATTTATATTAATTATTTATTTGGCTATCTCTTGATTAGTCTTACTTTTAAATACATATTTCTTTAAAAATGCCTTTAGTGGCTCATAATTGTTCATTTAGATTTACCACACAAGAGAAAATCATTGTGTAATGTTTTAAGTCTCATAATTTGAGCAACTCTGAAGTCCACAAACAGTACCTATTGGACTACAGAGAATTCTTACAAGTTTCTCTCTTTTATTATTTTATTTATTTTATTTTATTTTATTTTTTCTAACATTAAAAGCAGCTTTGCCTATCATGGGTCTTGGCTTCAGAAAAGCTTGTGGTGTAATTAATGGAAAAGACCATGAGCTTAGAAGTGAAAAGCCCAAAATTCAAGGATTGGATTTACCTGCATAAACACACACACACACACACACACACACACACACACACACACTGCTCTTTAGATTTGAACAATCTATTTACCTTATCTGAGCTATAGTTTCCTCAAACTTTTTGTGAGATTTTTTTGAAGGTCCAATGATCTATATAAAAAAAGTACTTTCTAAACAGTAAAGTGTCCTCCATGTGTAAAATTATTTGAGTAATCTATCAGTCATAAAGATTCAGTTACTTGAGTTTTTCCTAGCTTCGTGTGAGATCTCTTTAACCATAGTCATTTTTCTCACCGTTTTCTTTTTTTTCTTTTTTTTTTAAAAGATTTTATTTATTTATTTGACAGAGAGAGACACAGTGAGAGAGGGAACACAAGCAGGGGGAGTGGGAGAGGGAGAAGCAGGCTCCCCGCAGAGCAGGGAGCCCGATGCGGGACTCGATCCCAGGACCCTGGGATCATGACCTGAGCTGAAGGCAGTCGCTTAACCAACTGAGCCACCCAGGCGCCCTCTCACTGTTTTCTTAAAATTTCTGCTTCCCTGGTAATGCTTCTCAGAGTAGAAGCAGAGTGGACTGTGGCTGCTATCCTAATGGTTAGGATAGGTCAGCTACTAATATTTGATACCCATTACTAGACAATTATCAGGATAAAAAAGGACATTTACGTTTTATATTCTCAGAGGCATAAGAACTATGTGTTATGTGCAGAACACACTTAAGAAAAACTGGAAACACCCAGAGATAACCTACTTCAATTCTCAAGTTTGAATAATAGTTGTAAAGATAATTTTAAAAGTTTCTAACTGTATTTTCCCTCACAAGAGAAGCTGTAGATGTTGGGGGATTTATTAATGGAATTGTTTTAATGGCAACAGGTGGATGAAGGGGTAGAATATTCACTGGTCTAGTCTCTCCTGCATCAAGTCTCACGTGATCACATGATAGCCTGGTCTTTAGAGTGAAGTCTGCAGTGAGCAACTTTAACCTGTGATCGGACAGACACAGGAAAGAGAGTGCTCAGTTTACCTAAACACTGTTACCTGTGAGGGGTATGATGGATATTTTCATGTTTCTTTCTTTTTTTTTTTTAAAGATTTTATTTATTTATCTGAGAGAGAATGGGAGACAGAAAGCATGAGAGGGGGAGGATCAGAGGGAGAAGCAGACTCCCCGCCGAGCAGGGAGCCCGATGCGGGACTCGATCCCGGGACTCCAGGATCATGACTTGAGCCGAAGGCAGTCGCTTAACCAACTGAGCCACCCAGGTGCCCAATATTTTCATGTTTCTGCCACTTAATTAGAATTCTGAAAGGGAGGATTATGTTTTATTTATTTTTGTACATGTGTTCTCATTCACGCACACAGACGTGCGTGTAAACGTACACAGACGTGCGTGTAAACATTCACACCCACGCACCTCGTACTCACAAACATCCCACTCACACACACCCACGTAAGTCCCAGACTGTCACCAGTACTAACCATTATGGGTACTTAGTGATTAGGTAACATGTTACTGCTTCATGCTTTGCCATCTCCCTTCGCTCATGCCTTGCTCTCTCCTCACTTACCCTAAACCAACTCTGTCATAAGTAATTTGAGATCCTTCTGCAGAAATCAGAAGATATTTATCTGTAATTCTTATCAACACTGTGTCTAGGGCAGTAAAGGGAGTTTTGTTGGGGAGGGTGCAGGGACTCTCAGATGGGGCTGGAGGGTAGGGCAGGCTTTATGGAAATCTCTACAGCTAGTATCTGTACACACAAATGTGTACAGGTATTGAATCTGTATTATTAGGACACAAGCCCTATTGCTTTATCATATTACATAGAGTCTTCTTAACAGGTGGGGACATCTATTTGTAAGATGTACTTATTTGGCTTGGGTATGTTGAAAGGTGGTGGGACATAAGAGATTCATGTATATCAAAGGCCTTGGTGCTTTAAAAAAGGTTAAGGAGGGGCGCCTGGGCGGCTCAGTCATTAAGCGTCTTCCTTCGGCTCAGGTCATGATCCCGGGGTTCTGGGATCGAGCCCCGCATCGGGCTCCCTGCTCTGCGGGAGGCCTGCTTCTCCCTCTCCCACTCCCCCTGCTTGTGTTCCCTCTCTCGCTGTGTCTCTCTCTGTCAGATAAATAAATAAAATCTTAAAAAAAAAAAAAAGGTTAAGGAACCTTATCTAATCAATGCCAAATGAATGAGTCCCTCTATTTTGAAGGCTCGGAGATTTATTATTTCGGGTATAGGGGGCATTAGGTCCTGAGAGGTAGACTCATAAGAACCAAAATATAAATGAGACTGCAGTTGAATTAGAATGGTAGGGAATTCATCCAAACTCGGGCTTGTAACCGTCCCATGGTCTGGTGGTCTGAATCCCACGGGTCAGTCCATTCTGCCTCCATGGTCAAGGTGACTTGGAAGCTGAAATCATGATCAGAAAGCCTCTGTTGATTTTCTCTGAGGCAGCATTGCCAGAGGTTCTAAAGTTACTCCGGAGCCCAGGGCTCTCCATACGTCAGGTAGGCTTGTGTGGCCAAAAAGCATACTTGGTGAGCATGGGTTAGACCAAAGAGGGTTCGATGAATCAGACATTCAGTGGCATAAGACTAAAATAATCTGATATCTCCATTTCAAAATAGAGGAGATCTCATGAATGGGATTAAAAATACTCATAGTCCATTGGCTACAGCATCCCAAATTCATCTCCACACTTGGAACAGCCTGGGAGGTGGGTCTAGGAAGACCAAGTCTGATCTGATGCAAGTCCCTCATCAATGTGGGTGCTTAGACAGACACAGTCAACATGTATCTTCGTGCCCTTCTTTTTCCCTGTTTCCTTAGCTATCTGATCTCTCCTCTGACTGAGAGTCCACCTCTTGTGTCTTCATGTTCCAGAAGCTAATGACTTATACCTGTGTTAGGTTCAGCTAGGAGATTAATTACCAAAAAGGAATGGTACAACCTTCGGCTCCTCGTAATTAGGGGAACCTCCAGA
The DNA here is from genome assembly GCF_054177405.1 of Leptonychotes weddellii. NCBI lineage: Eukaryota > Metazoa > Chordata > Mammalia > Carnivora > Phocidae > Leptonychotes > Leptonychotes weddellii. The sequence goes on from NC_138373.1 coordinate 79,369,961, forward strand.
AACACCCAAGCATTGCTAACACCTACCTCCTGCTCTCACATTCAATGATTCTACGACGAGGTATTTCCCCAGGCAGTGTGGAGAAGGGCAGGGAGTTTCTGGTGCCTCAACTTTAAGGTGGAGAGACTCAAGCCTTGGGATTCCTGCATGGGTTGTATAAGCCATTCACCTGAAGGTTTTACTTTATAAATACCAAAAAAAAAAATTTTTTTTTTTTGAGTTGCATAGTTGCATCACACTGACTCTTCTTGGAGGCAGATAGTGAGACGTGAGGCAATTTGCCTTGGGAGTCTCTCCAATCCAATTCGAGACAGCAGCACAAAAATCCCATGATCATCTCCCCCCTGCCAGCCTGAAATGTCAGCCCTGTGGGAAGCTGATAGGTGTTCCTGCTATCCGCGGAAACAGCACCTCTGCATTCGTATCTTCCAGAGTATTTTATTCACTATATATCCTATGTAAACTGTTGGATATGACAAGGAGGAGTTGTCAAAGGCAGACTTCTGGGAAGGGGCTATGTTGGGTTGAATTTGGCACCAATCTCTCACACTTGACAGCTCAAGTACAAGATTGCAGATGAGCTATAGAACCTAGGAGCCCCCTCAGTCAGGATGCACAGGCCCTAAGTCACATTTAATTCAGAAAGGCCTGACAGCCCTGCATAAAATGGGAGCAATAAAATGGAGAAATAGGAGCTATGTGCAAGAGTAGGCCATTTAAGTTATTTCCTTTTACTGGAGTTTTAGAAAATATGAACCAGGACAATATAGACTATGATACACCATGAGGAGGAGATGCGCATTAGCAATCGAAGGAAAATAATCCAAACTTTAAGCCAGAGTGACATGATTTTTAATAGCTCAAAGCTAAAAGGGGAAGCAGAGAAGAGTTAGAAGAAGCTGCCTGAAGTTCTTATTTTTTAGCTTAAATTGAACATATCTATATCTTTATCTCCATGTAAACAAACAAAAGAAGAAAAGCAAAGGATTGAAGCAGTTTTGTGTAGTGAATAGAACACTGGATTTGAAAACACCTATATCTGAGTCTTGGCTCTGACACTTTCTGGCTGCCTCAGATAATGACCATGGTATTTAACCTCCTTAAGCTCCATCTTTAATTCTAAAATGGCAAAATTAATACTTTACCTACCGTATGAGTAATCTTCTGCCTATAATTCTGTGTAACAAATCACCCATGACTCAGTGGCTTTGCAAATGATTCCGCAGGGTTGAGCTGATGTTGGCCGGGTTTGCTCATGTGTCTGCTCTAAGCTACACGTTGGCCAGGCAGTGCTGCTGGACATGAGTCTGGTTGTCTTATGGAGCTGGGAATTGGCTGGAGCTTGGCTAATTCCAAATGATCTCAACTAGGATTACTGGGGCCACTCATCTTTATTCCATGTGGCTGATCCTCTGATACAGGGGTCAGCAAACTATGGCTCTTCAGCCAAATCTAGCCCATGGGCTGGTTTTGTAAATAACATTTTATCGGGACACAGTTGTGCTCATTGATTTTCCTATTTTCTCTGGCGACTTTTATGTCGCTATCGCAGCGCTGAGTAGTTGAAGACTTGCAATAGAGGCCCCCTGACCCACAAAAGCAAAAAAAAAATTGTGATCTGATCTTTTACAGAAAAAATTTGCTGACTCTTCCTCCAGTAGGCTAGCCTGGTGTGTTCATTGTGGCCACGGCAAAGAGCCATGGAAGAAATGAAACGCGTAAGCACCTTTTCAAGGTTCTGCATTCATCCCGTCAGCTAACATGCTATTGGCCCCCAAAAAGAGGTCATATGAATTAAAGTGAGAATTGCAGAGAATTACAGTGCTAGGAAACAGACTCAACCTCATTAGTGAGAACTGCAAAGTCACATGGCGAAGGGGCATGGATGCATGGAGAGAGAAAGAATTTAGGCTATTTATGCAATCAATCTACCACATCTGCCCACTTTATGATGTTGTTATGAGGTTCAATTGGAACACATGTAAAGCATCTTGTAAACTCTACAACATTAAAAGAGCATTCATTCTACTGTGTCATAATTTTACCAGATTAGTGGTAATCTGTTATATACTCAGTATGATAGCAATAGTTATAACTAAATAAAAAATGTGATACTGGGTATATGAACTTGGCCTTCTCCCTCTCATTTGCAATGAGCTGCTTAGGAGACAGATGGGACAAGGAACAAATATTTGGATAGCCTTATTGCTTCCATAATCAAGTTGGTTCCCAAACTGTGCCCAGTCTGTTCTCTTGAATTATCATCTGCACCCTGTTCCCAACCAAGTGTTTCATCAAAATTAATCAATTTCTGACTATTGGTGCATTGATTATAAAACAGACGATATTATTGGCCCAAATGTAAACTGTTTGTTTTAGTATTTGCTGGAATGATTGTATATTATCTTTCTATGCATTGTATTCATCATGAAAACAAGAGCTGTGCTAACTTCTTGTCTGAGCTACTAAATCTATAAACTTGATAACTACCAGGATGTAATTTACTTTTTCTTTATAACTCATATTTCATGGCAATATAATTAGATTTGAGAACCAAGGACTGGTTCCAACAACAGTTTTGCCACTAACTTGCATGAGACACACTTGCACATCACCTACTCTTGCTCTCTTCATTTTTTCACATTTAAAAGAAAGAGATTGAATTAGAAAAACATTTGAAATATTCTCTGACTCTAGAAGTTTTGTTTGTTCTGGAAGCAGGTGTTGGACTCCTCTTTTTTTCCAGTAATAAAATATGAATAGCAAGATGTGGGAATAATTAGAGTAGAAAACTTGTAGCATCTATTAATGAGGTCAAAGGTAAGTTTGTGAGTTAAACAGCATTTTGTGGCTCAGTGTCTCAGAAAAATTAATCTTTAAATTAATTTTCTCTGAATAACCAATGTGATGTCACCCAAACCAAATGATCATTTTTTAATTTTCAGTAAAAAGAGTGCATCATGACACCCCCCTTTAAGGTTTCCTTCTATTAAATTTCTTCAGACATGAAACATGCTATCATTTCAGTAAACCATTCACTAGAAGCAGTGAGTATTTGTGGGACAAACGAATAGAATGCCCAGAAGTAAGTGAAATAGGATGCCTTGGTCTTTTTAATTCTTGGCTCCCAGAATGCTGACTCTTAAGAGTTAGTGAGGTGCCTCTAGTCCAAATATCTATATGTCAAATAGCAGAAAACGTTTTATTCATTGCTTCATGAAAGAAATATTCACTGAGGGCTTCCTATGTGCCAGGCACTGTTCTAGGTGCTTGGTATACATCAATGATAGAAAGATGAAGATCTTTGCCCTTTCCCCTGCAAAGTCTGCATTCTAGTGGGGATCCTTTAATTTAGGGCTTGTAAAGAAGGCAAAAGGAAAGCAAAAGGATTTGTTGAACTTATTGAACCTATGCCAAAATGCGACTTATCTATGCCAGAGTTCAGTCCCCTACAGCCTGTGGGCCACATCTGACCTGTTACTTGATACTGTTTGGACCATAAACTAAACTTTTTTTTTTTTTTAAGATTTTATTTATTTATTTGACAGAGAGAGACATAGCGAGAGGGAACACAAGCAGGGGGAGTGGGAGAGGGAGAAGCAGGCTTCCCACGGAGCAGGGAGCCCGAAGTGGGGCTCGATCCCAGGACCCTGGGATCATGACCTGAGCCGAAGGCAGACGCTTAACGACTGAGCCACCCAGGCGCCCCATAAACTAAACTTTTTTTAAAATTAATGAACATTTGCACTAAATTTGATGATTGGGCAGACTAACCTTGAACCCCAATTAAGCAAAATGGGAGTCTTTGAATAAAATTCCATCCTTCTCCCCAGTAGATCTGAATTACAAAAACAAAATTGTGCTCCATTATTATTGTTGTCTTTTGAATTTCATCACTAAAAGAATGTGGACATTTGTTTTCCCTCTTGTTATAAAAGTACCGACATAGCATAGTCGAATTTGCCTTTTAGTTCACAAAGTCTAAATATTTTTACAGAAAAACTATATTAGTCCCTGATCTATACAACTGAATTAAAAAGATATAAATGGATACAGAAGTTTCTCTAGTTCTTTTTCACTAAATAACAGGTGCCAGAATTTAATCAAAGTGACTGAGAAAACTTTATTTCAACATTGGTCCTCTTGTACTTGAACCAAGTTATCTATTTTTGTTCCAAATTCTTATGTCCTACATGGTATGGAGTATGCTGGGATATTTGGTAACTTTTTAAACATTTGCTGAATTGATAAAGGATTGAGATACTGTTAATTGGCCTGTGTGAAAATATAGCTTCTTACCAGCATATTCTGCACCTGGATGTGTGCTCCCTGGTGGTTGAATTTTCTCCCTGAGGTGAGTACTCTTGATGTTACCATGAAGGATATTGAAGTTTTAAAGGCTTTTTGGCTAGAAAAGCTTTGTTTTGCTTGGATTCCATATACAGAAATCACGACACTTCCAGTGTAACGCTATTAAATCACTCATTTGTCAGGAACAGTGGTTAAAACCATTAATGTGTAATCACCTCAAGTAGTTTACACTAGCATAGAGCAGAATAAGCTGTGGCCAAATGAAAGCAAATGGAAGACTCAGAAACAGTTGATGAGATCTAATTTAACATCTTTGTTTTCTCCTGGGACATTTATGCTCATGGTGGTGATTTTATATTGCATACATATAATATAGTCATGGCTATTGCTTTTAAAATAGCCCCTAGTTTCTTTGATGGTTTTAAATTTATTACTGTTTTATAGAGAAATAGTATGTCGTTCCACTGGAAAAATCACGACTTCTCATTGCTCTGCCACGCAAACGATTTTTAAATTCACGAATTCAAAAATCGCCCCAAACCCTTTACCAAAATGACAACAGTAACCGTTGTATGTAGAATTCTAAGTTAGAGTTTTAAAATATATTTCAAAATATGAACTAGGAGAGTTACATAGATACCTATTTTTAGGAATTCATCCCAAAGATACACTGAGCAAAAATATGAAAGTACTTGTAAACAAGGTCATACACGGAAGCACCATTTGCAATGGCAAAATACTGCAAATAATCCAAATATTAGCCAACAGGGAAGAGCTGAATAATCTATGATACACATGGATTATTATGCAACTATAAAAAAGAATGAGAAAAGTTCAGTGTCAACTATGCAATAATCTCCAGGATGTAAGAATGTGTGTGTGTGTGTGCATGCACTCACATGCACATGCATGCCTGTGTGCTTATATTTTAAAAATTAATAAAAAGACAAACCATAAGGTTCAAAAAAACAGTTGACGGTAGGGGAAGAAGGCAGAGTGGGAGGGAGAAGAATAGAAACTATTCTCTTTTTTTCTTTAAAAACCTTGCTTTGAAGATGTGACTTTGGAAATGCAAATATTTTACATAATAATAAAATAAAAGTAATCACAAAGAGCAATTCCTAACCACTAAAAGCCAAAGGACAAAGGAACCTCAAAGCATCTCCTGTTGAGGCAGAGAGGAACTATCCCAAGTGACTTTGAAGCATCATAGATTGACCCGTACATCCTTGGTGGGACCAAAGAATGTAAAAAACAAACAACAAATCTTCTTTTCCATAATGGTGTAATTGGTGGTAGTGTTAATATTATTCTGAGAATTTTGTGTATGACACCTAGTGTGAAATAAAGCCAATGAATAATTACATCGGCGTCGTTGAAAATCAGGATTTGGGGGCATGGCAGAAAGGAGATACAGATATGAAATCAGTTAGTAAAAACCCCGTACTCTTGATTTTGAGTTGGAAGTATTAGTGTGAACTTAAGATGTGTTTCATTTAGAACAAAACAAAGATAACCTTATTTTCTATCTATGTTCACCGTAAAGAACTAACAGCCAGCTGCAGGAAATGTAAGATGAACCTGGTATGTATAACTTGTTACATCAGAAAATAAGGATGCTATTCAAGACTACTAATGTCATCTCAAAAGGACTCAGGAGCCTAAGTGAATAGACTCCCGCGTCAAAGACAGGATGATGTGAGTATCAGTAAGAACAATAATTGCAGTAAATTGTAAGACATTCAAGGTGTTTAATTCCATGAGTTGATAAAATACAAATATATACACATAAATACATGTACATACATACCTATTATATATATAATATACATAGAAGGTCATATATATTATCTTCTTTGAAGGATGTTATGGGTCTTATTCTTTGTGAACACTTAAAAAATAAACATTTATCTTGCCTCTTTCACAAACTGTACCTCAGCCTAACCAGTTGCTGTTGAGAGGGAAATGTCTCTTCATAGAAGCATACTAGCTAATAATTGAAGAAATAACTTATCTTTTCATTACCTTACGAATTAATGGATCTAAACAGTGATTATTAATGGCTACTAATACCACAAAAAGAAGACAACCAGGGATAAGCTATCCCTGAGGGTAGTGTACAATACCACCTATGAAGCTGGACCAAAAAAGCCAGAATGAGTCTCCACAGTATCTAATTTTGAATACAAATTTATAGGAAATACAAAAGACAAAAGTCACCATGAGGATAAAATTAAAAAATCAGACTGAGGAAAACTTTAGAGGATAAGCAACTCATTTTTTCAACAAAAACTTAAAGAAAGACAGTAAAAGAAAAAGAGAGAGAGACAGAGAGAACCTATAGATAAAAGGAATTTGAGAGATTTATCTTCTCTCCATATATGGATGTCATTTAAATTCTAATTCAAAAAATAAGGTAAAAACAAAGTGAAAACCAGTAAGTAATTGGGGAAATGTGAACATGAATGTATATTTGATATCAAGGAATACTTTTTTTAAATTTTATTTTATTATGTTATGTTAGTCACCATACAATACATCATTAGTTTTTGATGTAGTGTTCCATGATTCATTGCTTGCGTATAACACCCAGTGCTCCATTCAGTACGTGCCCTTTTAAATACCCATCACCAGGCTAACCCATCCCCCCACTTCCCTCCCATCTAAAACCCTCAGTTTGTTTCTCAGAGTCCATAGTCTCTTGAGGAATATTTTTTGAAAAGGAATTCCTTTAACATTTTCAGGTGTGATAATTGTATTGAATATGCAAAAAAAAGTCTCCATCTTTTAGAAACATCTCTGAAATATTTGCAGATGATCTGATGTCTGAGACAGTTTCAAGCTGCAAGGATGGAATAGAGAAGGACCAAAAAGGGTCAGTGTAAAGAAAGTGACACTGGTCTTGAGTTTGGGGGTTTTTTAAAAAGATTTTATTTATTTATTTTTCAGAGAAAGAGAAAGCACAAGCAAGGGGAGTGGCAGGCAGAGGGAGAAGAAGGCTCCCCGCTGAGCAGGGAGTCTGATGTGGGTCTAGATCCCAGGACCCTGGGATCAATGACCTGAGCCGAAGATAGATGCTTAACCGACAAAGCCACCCAGGCATACTGGTCTTGAGGTTTGAACTGTTGAAGCTGAGTGATAGGTTCATGGAGAATTACTATACTGTTCTCTCTACTTGATTTTTGTTTGAAATGTTTTAGAATAAAACATTAAAACATAGAGGGTAGAGGTGAGCAAATTCTTCCAAGACCTAGAACTATAGCTTTATCAAAGTCTAAATAAATTAGATACAGTCTGTAATAAGTGAATACTTTAGAAGTATTTAGTACTCTGATGAGCACTGAGTAATATATGGAATTGTTGAATCACTATATTGCACACCTGAAACTAATATAACACTGCATTTTAACTATCCTGGAATTAAAATTGAAAAACGAGCAACTGAAGGAAAAAATATTTTGTACTCTAAGAGGAAGATTATGTAGAAGCTGAGGTGTATTGGTGGGTGCTTATGATTAGCATTTTTATCCATAGTAAAATTTTATATTCTTTTTCACGACTGGATTTCTCCTTCAAAGTTTTTGTTAAGAAGTTGCCCTGCAAGGACGAAACCTTAATATAAAACACTCTGTGTGCATCTAAACATATATAATGGAGATAATATTTTTCAAATATGTTTACAAATAATTCAATCTCTCTTAAACCACACAGATTTTTTCATTAGTGTATGTGCTGAGACCTTATCACCCCAGGAAAGAGGAGAGTAGGTACCTTCTAGAACTAAGAGGCCCAGAAGTAGGAAAGATGGAAGATATGACACAGGAGAATTCCTCATTGAAGAGGGATGGGAAGCAGAAATGCTTCTGGTATTTAAAAAAAAAAAAAAAAAGGTGGTTCATGCAGAATGGGTCTAGGAATGGGATGCTACTGGTCCCCTGAGGAGACCTACACACTCTTGGCCTTTGTGAGAAGATATGGCCCAAGTCAGAACTATGGCCCATGTAATTGGTTTAATAGTGCCCCCCCAAAAGATGTGTACAAGTCCTAAGCCCTAGAACCCACAAATGGGATCTTATGTGGACCAAAGATCTTTGCAGATGTAATCAAATTAAAGATCTTGACTTGACAAGATTATTCTGAATTAGAATGGGCCCTAAATCCAATACCAAATCCTCATAAGGGAAGAGCAGGGGGAGAAGTAGAGACACAGAGAGGAAGGTAATGGGAAGAGAGAGGCAGACTGGAATTGTACAACTCCATGCCAAGGAATGCCAAGAGTGGCTGGTGGCTATCAGAAGTGAGGAGAGTCATAAAACAGATTCTCCCTCAGAGCCTCCAGAGAGAACCAAGCCTGCCTACTACTTGATTTCGGACTTCTGGTCTCCAGAACCAGAAGAGAATAAACTTCTGTTGTTTCATTTTGTGATAATTTGCCACAGGAATCCTAAGAAACTAGTATGCCCTGCTTCTCTCTCTCTCTCTTTTTTTTTTTAAAGATTTTATTTATTTATTTGAGAGAGAGAGAATGAGAGAGAGCAAGCACATGAGAGGGGGGAGGGTCAGAGGGAGAAGCAGACTCCCCGCCGAGCAGGGAGCCCAATGCGGGACTCGATCCCGGGACTCCAGGATCATGACCTGAGCCGAAGGCAGTCGCTTAACCAACTGAGCCACCCAGGCGCCCCTCTCTCTCTTTTTTTAAAAAGATTTTATTTATTTATTTGAGAGAGAGAGAGAGAGCACAAAAGTAGGGGGGGAAGGGCAGAGGGAGAGAGAAATCCCAAGCAGACTGTCTGCTGAGCTTGGAACATGAGACAGGGCTCCATCTCACAACCCTGAGATCATGACCTGAGCTGACATCAAGAGTTGGATGCTCAAATGACCGAATCACCCAGTTACCCCATGCCTGCTTCTTATCACGAACTCTGGGAGGAGTGCATTGCATGGGGGCTCTTGGACGATATGAGAATAGTTATGTCAGTGTCATGTGGTTTGGAAGGGAGAGGCCCAGAAATGAGACCCCAAAGTCTCTCCTGGTTCACTTTCATAGACTGTTTCTTGAGGATCTGACGTGTTCTGGGTGGGATATCTGAAAACGGGTGGTCCTATCACAGTGGTCCTACAGTGAGGGTAGACTCTGGTGATGGCCACAGTAGAGGCTGCAGGGGCAGGTGGATAATAGATGTAGAGATGGGGAAAGGACAGAAGCTGGGTGGGAATGGAGGATATTGCCAGATACTAAATGTGCTGAGAACAGACCGGGGATTCCACCCATGTGGACCTGTCAGAGTGGGTTTAGACAGGACAGTCGGAGAGCAGAAGAAACCACTACAGCTCAGAGAAGCAGAAGCCAGGAGAGAAATACAACACAGGGACTGGAGACCACCTCCTGGGTATGAACTTCTTCCTGTGGCCAAATTTCATTTGGAGAAAGAGGAGAACCTTGGAAAGAGAAATTGCTCGAATAACTACTTGGAACTGCAATTAAAGGTTTGCCTGCGGAGTACCTGGGTGGTTCAGTTGTTAAGCGTCTGCCTTCGGCTCAGTTCATGATCCCAGGGTCCTGGAATAGAGCCCCGCATCAGGCTCCCTGCCCCGTGGGAAGCCTGCTTCTCCCTCTCCCACTCCCCCTGTTTGTGTTCCCTCTCTTGCTGTGTCTCTCTCTGTCAAATAAATAAATAAAATCTTAAAAAAAAAAAAGAGTTTGCCTGCAATGGATGATTGTACTCAAGAGAAGGGTTGGTGAGCATGAATGGGCAAATTTAAGAGTTTTCTTGTCACTAGAGGTTGGGGGAAGGTGGGCCTAAGGGAAGACTTTGAGATTACGTCAATTAGATAACTTTCGTAAAAGTGGTACTAGGGCGTAGGAATTGTAGTATGGAAAATTTGACCTTGCTACACAGAGAAGAGGCAAAAAATCAATGGTTGCAGACTTTCAATATTTTTCTCGTAATAAAATACACTATGATTTTTATCAGCTAATTTAGACCTAATCTAATTTATTTGCAAATCTGTCTGCCTGTGAAAGTCAGCTTTTGACAATGAATTTCTGATGCAACCATCTCCATCTCTGCTTCCATCCTACCATCAAAGGCCAGGAGCAGTCTGACTCTTCTGAGGGCTTTGTTTTATCAGTGTGGGTGGCTGGCTTTGATTTGGGTTTGTCATCTTGCTGTGAAGCTCATGAGTAACCCTCATTAAGAGTTCTGCTGATGCTCATTTAGAGATCAGCAAGTTCAGAGGACTGTTTTTAATGTATTCACTTTATTTTGAAGCTTTGCATCTTTTCTACTTCTTGAGGCTCAGGTCTGTTTTACAGACAACTAGAAAGAGAGGATGGAAGGAATTGCTCACAAAAGGAGGGTCTCCCACCCATATACTCTCCTCAGCGCACTGTCTTCACTCTTTGCTTCATTTGGCTATGCTTGTTAGGTGTGGTCGAAGGAGTGGTGAAGGTTTCAGGGGCTCCATTTCAGGGGCTGCAAATCCTTCTGACCCCTGCTTGCCTTCAAATGCAGTGATTCATTTGCTAGGGTAAAGTTCAGTAAATGAACCTAAAGTGCCTAAGCAGCTCGTCGTGGTTTGGAAATTCTTGGACTCCTCTGGAGCATTTCGGCTATTTCTCATTGCCACTAGATGTCCCTCTGTGGCTTTTCTTTTGGACATCAGTGCAGTCAGCAGGCAAGTTATTTCTGCTCAGCTGCATAGAAGGAGAGTGCTCTGAGGTCCCCAATGAGGCAGTTCACAGTGGACTCTTATCCAAGCTGGCCCCCCAACACACCTCACCCTAGGGCCCTGATTTCAAGTATGAGGTGAAAAGTACTCTGAGGTTGTATAGCAATCAGGACTCTCTCCAGAGAGGTCCCTGGGGTCTCTCCAGCTTGCATCCATTAAACTTCCCTGCCTCCCGGCCCACTCTCAGTAGCCTAAACCAAAACTTCTAAAAGTACCATGAAGAACGAGCTCTTAAAAATATGTTTTTGTCTTCCGATCTCTTGTAGACCAATACGTGGTCTCACAGTGCCTGACCAGCTTGCAGCTCACATCACATGCAACTCACCAGGCAAGTCGGATAACATCCAAACTGGGTTCACTGATTATGTGCTTGGATGCGACATTGGGCAACAATGTCAAGGGATTCTAAAAGGTTTTTAACGCAAACTCTCAATCTCTGTATTTCTGTTGTCATTGACGGGCAACCATTCGTAGAAAAGCATTGGTCTGAGGACCACATGTTGAGTGGCACTGGCCCAGGCATTACCAGAAGGCTTAGTTCTCCATCCTTGAATGAAAACCGATGGGCCATGAGGAAGTGGGGTGCTCGAGGCAGGTTTGGAAAACTTGAATGGAGGCTCAAGCAATGTGCAGAGGGCTGTGGGCTCTGTCCTTTCAGGGGGCCTGCCCTAGGTCAGGTATGGACCTTCCATTGACCTGCTGCACCGAATCTCAGATGAGGGCTGCTTTAAACAGACACAGCGGCTGATCCCGGGAAGTGATAGCAATAGAGAAGGAATGAGAGTTCTTACAGCTTCTGAAACTTCCTGCCGAAATTAAGTGCATCTCCTACAGTTTCACTCTGCACTTTCGAGAAGAAATAAAGGTGGCATAGCGATAAATACCATGTACTTGGATTCATTTTAATAATTAGCCATAGTGACACCTAGGTGATAGATAGTGCGGTGGCTTCCTCCAGCAACCGGCTCCAATTACCGAAATAGCGGTAGAGAGTCTTAGCTTCACAAACTGGAAAGAAATAGTTTGTTTACTCAATGCACCAACAGTTTGTGTCCCAACAAGCATTTATTAAGCCCGTTATTTGTAATGCAAAAGCACAACCTGCCTTAAAAACAAAGTTGAGGATGGTGGTTAAGTTTCCTGTGGGTTCACAGAAAATCATTTAAGCCAGCAGTCATTGAATTAAAATAATAAAGCGATGGTTTTTTTTCTTCTTTATGATTGCATAGGTTAGGTCAAGTCCAGCTGCGGAGAACATGGATTTCTCTGTTACAAATTTTGATAGAAGGTTTCCCTTCTCTTTCTCAGGAGAGCCACTGGGGGGATGGGGTTTCTCGGAACTTCCTTGCTCTGGTCAGGACAGCAATATAACATGAGTCCCTCCGTGGCCAGCAGGGAGGCAGGATTCCAGACAAGGGGGAATGTGGAAGAAGGGTTTCATGAGCTATTTCTTTGAAGTTTGAAGTATAAAACCGTGTTGGATGAGCAGTGCTGGGGTCTTTGTGCTAAAATCTAGTGATGACTGGCAATTAGGCATAGGCTGTCTCAGAGAAGAAGAAGGGTGGTGAGTGCCAGAAGCTTTGGATCAGGTGCTACCCAGGGGAAGTGCTTATGAAGAGTAGGAAGAAGCTGCACAAGTGGAAAAGGAAGAGGCAAAAAATGCTCACAGGAGAAAAGAAGTTGAAAGGCAATGTACACAGCTCTCTCAATCAGAGACTGAAATTCTACAGGTTAAGGCTCAGTTTTACACGTTCACGTTTCTGTGGCGAGGGCTCCAAAGGAGGGACCTGAAATACGTCCTCCCAGAACGGTGACTCTAGGGAGGGCTGACCTCTACAGCGTCTCCCTGGGAAAAGGTAGCACAGGCAGGGGCAGATCCAGGTTTTATGGAGCCTGAAGCTCAGGCAGTGTGTGGGTACCTCAGAAAAAAAGCAAAATTACAAATTTAAAATTAGGTATAAAAATAATATTTACTGAGGTGAGAAAATCAAAACAGAACAACATATCCATTTTAAAGCGCTAGTAAGTGCCACAAAATACAGAAAAATAACAGTATTTTTTTTTTAAGATTTTATTTATTTATTTGAGACAGAGAGAATGAGAGACAGAGAGCATGAGAGGGAGGAGGGTCAGAGGGAGAAGCAGACTCCCCGCCGAGCAGGGAGCCCGATGCGGGACTCGATCCCGGGACTCCAGGATCATGACCTGAGCCGAAGGCAGTCACTTAACCAACTGAGCCACCCAGGCGCCCAAAATAACAATATTTTTAATTGTCAGACATACTTGTATAATTTTTTTCCTACATTTTTTTATGGTATCTTCTTTGAGTACCTCTCCAAATGACAATAATTGTATACTATGATTTTCTATAGCCATAATAGAAGGATAATTTTTTCATGTAACTTCTAGCATATGATAAGGTTTAGGATCAGCTACCCTCAAAATACGGACCTTGGCACATGGGGTATTTTAACATCAAGGAGTTTGAAAAAATAGGAATGTCACTCTGACCTTCCCAGCCCCTCTCTCCTGAAACAGCTCATAAAACCTTCATGAAAGACGTTCCCTCCTTTCGAGAGGAAAGAAGCCTCCTTATCTCTGAAGCCAAAGGGATGCCGAGAAGAATCTAACATACCACCTTGCTAAGTTTCACCAGTATACTACACTTACCCCATACTCCTTAACCTATCATATTTCTACACAGTTGCCCACTCTTCATCAAACCTAGTATCAAAATATTCAGATCTGTCTCTTGAAGTTTTCATTTACTAACGAACATCCCTGGGTCAGGTAAAACTTATATTAAATACATTTGTGTGCTTTTCTCCTGTTAATCTCTCTTTGTCAGTTTAATTTTCGGACCGTGCCAGGGGCCCCAAGAGGGTGGAAGAAAACTTTTTCCTCCGCTACACGTTTAATCAAAAATTTAAAAAATGTATTGCTACTCTTAGAAAAAAATAAGTTTTATAATACATTATCAGTAATATCATGTAAACTTCTAGGACTGTTGACAAATTTAGGAACATTTCTATCAAATTTCTTCATACATGAACAGTTTGAAAGATTTCTACAAACTAGCTTCTGGTTCCATGCATTTCAGCGTGATTTCTCTCCCTGTATTTATGTAATTGGGGTGGTTAACACAATAATATATGTTCAAATCATAATATAAACTCTAACCTTTCACCTTTGTTCTTACCAGCTTGAGTCAGCACAGTGGCCAATATGAATATTCCTGCAAGCCATTACTACAGATGGATACTTAGCAATAATTAACCGTGCCCAGAAATGACTACAAACAATATCTGTTTCTCTCTCCCCATCTCTACATCTATCTTTGTATAGCTGTACCTATTATATAATTATTTATATCTATTATGTAATTATATCTAGATGGATGGATGGATGGATAGATAAATAGAAATTGATATTGGTCCATATCCAACTAAAATCTTTTTAATGTATTCCCAGTTCAACTTCCCCTTAACCAAATACCAAAAATGCTCTGAGCTTTTGTAATGTCGTTCAACATGAGTTGAAGTTTTCTGAAGGGTGTGTTTGAGGGGGGAGTAGACAGTGGTCTTAACTCATTCCTGTTTAAATACATTAGTTTTATGAGTTTTATAAAGACCTATGTCCACGTGAACACATTGCTAGGGCTCTTTCCAGACCTTTGGAAGAAAACTGTGCAAATGAGGGGGTCTTGATGCTTAAGGTTCATTAGCTTCCCAGTAAGTAGGTAAAAGGAGAGAGTAGCAGGAGAGTTTGTCCCCAGAAATGTGGGAAACAAAGAGAAACCTACCATGTCATGTATGTGGGGAGGAAGCACTAGCTTCCTGCAGTTTCCTTCCTCAGCCCCCAAATGTGAATTATAGGAGGAGAGCATGGGAAGAGCAGCTGCTTTCTTTTCCTGGCAGGGTGAGGAAAACCCACAGTGAGAGGCTGTCCACAAAAGAGCAGTGAGTCTGAGATGTTACCACGGCAGCAAAAGTGAAAACAACAGATTAGGAGCATAGTTTCATCAAACCTAATGCCTGGAGGAACAGCAAACAACAAGTTGTAATAAAAAAGTTTGTAAACCTTTGGCAACCACCTGGATTTGAGAGACATGGGTTTGAGGAAAGAGAGGAGGCTAATACTTCAGAGATTATGCTAACTGGGGCTCAGCCTGTTATACCTATGTTACCCACACCCTCAGGTTTCTCCATCCCTTGATCAGTAGCCCCAACATATCTGCTACACTTAAACATTGGTAATGCATTTAAGCCACTAGGGTATTGTATCAGTTAACACTCAACTCAAACCCAATCCAATCTAATGGTATAGTTCTTTTATTGTCAATTTTGTTTAGTAATCTACTATATTAATAGACCACACTTACCCAGTTTGTAAACATTCAGGTTGTTTCCTTACTTTTGCTATTATAAATAACGTGGCTGTGAACATCCATACATGTGTCCCTGTGCTAACAGACAAGATATTCTCTGGGAGATACACCTAGAAGACAAATTGTTGGACTATAGAATATATACATCTCTAATTTTACTTGGTAATTACAAACTGTTTTCCAAAGTGATGGCATTATGAAACACTTCCACCAATAGTATATGATAGACCTCCTTTTGCTCCACATCTTTATCAACACTTGGTACTGTTAGACTTTTTAATATTTCTCAAATTTGTGAATGGTTAATGATATCTCATTGTGGTTTTAGTTTGCTTATTTGTCTATTGTAGCAAGCATCTTTTTTTTGTCTTTGTGGAAGTGTCCATTCAGATCTTTTGGCCATGTTTTCTATTGATTTATCCTTTTTTTCCTTATTGATTTATAGAGCTTCTTTATATTTTCTGAAAACTAGCCAATATCAGTTTTATGTACAGTAATGTTTTCTCACAATCTCAATAAAAGCTGATTTTTTTTATTCTCTTTGAGGTGTCTTTTGATAAACAAATTTTTTGGATTTTAATGTAATGGAATTTAAATATCTTTTCTTTTTTGGTTTTGGTGTTTTCTGAATAAAATTAATGATATTACCCTGAGTTTATAAAAATATTTCTCTGTATTTCTAAAATATTTATAGTTTTGTCTTTTTTATAGGCCATAATTCATTGAGGAAGTGACATTTGAAAATATAGTCCAAGGCAATCTTGGAAAAGAAGAACAAAACTGGAGGTATCACAATTCCAGATATCAAGATATACTACAAAGCTGTAGTAATCGAAACAGTATGGTACTGGCACAAATATAGATAAATAGATCAATGGAACAGAATAGGGAGTCCAGAAATAAACCCATGATTACATGGTCAATTCATGTATATAGAATATCATATAAATATCAATAAAGACCAAATGTGAGACTTGAAACCATACAAATCTTAGAAGAGAGCACAGGTAGTAATTCCTCTGACATCAACTGTAGCAACATTTTTCTAGATGTGTCTCCTGAGGCAAAGGAAACAAAAGCAAAAACAAACTATTGAGACTACATCAAAATTAACAAGCTTCTGCACAGCAAAGGAAATAATCAACAAAATTAAAAGACAACCTCCTGAATGGGAGAAGATATTTGCAAATGACTTATCTGATAAAGGATTTGTATCCAAAATATGTTAAGAACTTATAAAATTCAACAACCGAAAAATGAATAGTCCAATTAAAAATGGGCAGAAGACATGTACAGACATTTCTCCAAAGAAGACATCCAGATGGCCAACAGACACATGAAAATATGCTCAACATCACTCATCATCAGATAAATGCAAATTAAAACCACATTGAGGTATCACCTCACATCTGTCAGAATGGTTAAAATAAAAAATGTGAGGAACAACAGGTGTTGGCAAGGATGTGGAGAAAGGGGAAACCTCTTACACTGTTAGTGGGAATGCAAACTGGTGCAGCCATTGTGGAAAACAGTATGGACATTCCTCAAAAAGTTAAAAATTAGAACTACCCTATGATCCAGTAATCACACTACTGGGAATTTACCCACAAATACAAAAATGCAACAAATTCAAAAGGATACATTCACCCCTATGTTTGTAGCAACATTGTTTACAATAGCCAAATTATGGAAGCAGCCCAAGTGTCTGTTGATAAATGAATGGATAAAGAAGATATATATATATATATATATATATATATATATATATATATACATATAATGGAATATTACTCAGCTATAAAAAAGAATGAAATCTTACCATTCACAACAACATGGATGGATCTAGAAGGTAAAATGCTAAGTGAAGTAGAGTAAGACAAAAAAACAGACTCTTAACTACACAGAACACACAGATGGTTACCAGAGGGGAGGTGTGTGGGGGGATAGGTGAAATAGGTGAAGGGGATTAAGAGTACACTCATTGGTTTAGGTTATGATCTCAGGGTCATGAGATCCAGCCCTGCATGGGGCTCCACGTTGGGCATGGAGCCTGCTTAAGATTCTCTCTCTCTCCTTCTGCCCCTCCCCCATCCCTGCACTCATGGATGCACTCTCTCTTAAAAAAAAAAAAAAGAGTACACTTATTGTGATGAGCACTGAGTAATGTATAGAATTGTTGAATCATGGGCCGCCTGGGTGGCTCAGGTGGTTAAGCATCTGCCTTTGGCTCAAGTCATGATCCCAGGGTCCTGGGATCAAGTGCCATGTCAGGCTTCCTACTCAGTGGAGAGTCTGCCTCTCCCTCTACTTGCTCAGTGGGGAGCCGGCTTCTCCCTCTCCTGCTCCCCCTGCTTGTGCTCTCTCTCTCTCTCTGTCAAATAAATAAACAAAATATTTAAAAAATATATCAAAAACTAATGATATACTGTATGGTAACTAACATAACATAATAAAAAAATCTTAAAAAAAAGAATTGTAGAATCACTATATTGTACACTTGAAACTAATATAACACTGTATGTTTACTATAATGGAATTAAAATTTAAAATAAAACTAAATATAGTAAACAGAAGATAATATTTAAAAGAGAATCAGATTGATAAAGCACATTAAGTCACCTGTAGAATAAATTTAATAGAGCTACACCTAAAGAAAGAGCTACATGTAAGGCCAAAAACTATAAAACTAAGGGAGAAAACATAGGGGTAAATCTTTATGACCTTGGTTTTGGCAATGGATCCTTAGGTATGACACCAAAAGTGCAAGCAACAAAAGAAAAAAATAGGTAAACTGAACTTCATCAAAATTAAAAACTTTTGTGCTTCAAAGGATATTCTTAAAGTGAAAAGACAACTTACAGATTGGAAGAAAATACTTGTGAGTCATATAACTAATAAAGGTCTAGAATCCAGAATATATAAAGACAACCCAATTTTAAAATGGGCAAAGAACCTAAATAGACATGTCCCCACATGAAAAGATGCTCAACATCATTAGTCTTTAGGGAAGTACAAATCAAATCCACAGTGAGGGATCATTTCACATCCACCAGGAAGACTATAATTAAAACAATAATAATAACAAGTTGTAGAAAAGTTGGAACCCTCATCCATGCTGTTGGAAATGTACAATGGTGCAGCCAGTTTGGAAAATACTTTGGCAGTTCCTTAAAGGTCAAACATAGAATTGCCTTATGATCTAGAAATTCCACTCCTCACTATATGCCCAAAAGAACTGAAAACAGGCTCTCAAACACATATGTTCATAGTAGCACAATTGAAAATAACCAAAAGGTAGAAACATGCTAAATGTCCACCAAGAGATGAGTAGATAAACCAAATATGATATATACATATGAAGGAATTGTTCAGCCATAAAAAGGAATTCAGCATACAACATGGATGAACCTTGGAAACATGCTAAGTGAAAACAACCAGGCACAAAAATTCAAATACTGCATAATTCCATGTATATGAAAAAACCAGGATAAGTAAATCCATAGAGACAGAAACCAGATAGGTGGTTTCCAGGAGATGAGGTGCGGGGGAGATAGAGAGTGACTGCTTATTGAGTATGAGGTTTTCTTTGGGGCTGGTGAAATGCTTTAGAATTTAATAAAGGTGGTGATTGTACAACATTGTAAAAAAAGGAAATATAGTACGAGGTAGGAAATACAATTTTCTCATCACCATTCATTGAAAAGTCCATCATTTCCCACTTAAATGAAATAAACCTGTTCTTTCTCCCTAGTCCCTTCCTTCCTCTCTCCTTCTTGTGCATTTATGTTTAGAACTGAGGGCCTGGTTGATATGACTGCTACAGTTCTCTCTTTTCAAATCTGTAATAGTCATGGTCAAGGAGAGAATTTATTTCAAGGAGTATGCAATTAAATCTGAGATTCTATAGTATGCATTGAGAAAGAAACTGGGTCATGTATGGTTTTATAAAATTTTGGACAAAGTAAAATACATTAGAAACATAAGGCAGGTTCATAATATTTGTAATACCATTTTTTAAAAAAGATTTTATTTATTTATTTGACAGAGAGAGACACAGCGAGAGAGGGAACACAAGCAGGGAGAGTGGGAGAGGAAGAAGCAGGCTTCCCGCAGAGCATGGAGCCCGACGCAGGGCTCGATCCCAGGACCCTGGGATCATGACCTGAGCTGAAGGCAGATGCTTAACGACTGAACCACCCAGGCACCCCTGTAATACCATTTAACCCAATTTAAAAAATACATATTTTGACTAGATAAAAATTGATAATGCAATTCTCATTCTCTTCTCCATTCCAAAATCTCCCTCTTATCACCAGTATATCATATCTCTTTCTCTGTGCCTTTTTCCACTTTCTGAATACCCTCTTCTAACTCACTCTCTAGAGAGTTCTCTTTAAGAAAGACTGCCTTTTCTTTTTCTTGCAGTTGGTGCTTTTATATATACACACAGTTATTAATATATATGCATAATTTATATATAAATATTATAGATTTATAAAAATATAAAAATTTATATGTATAAATTTTTCTGGATTTTTAAATATCAATATATATGAAGTTTCCAAAAATGTATATGTCCCTTTCTGACCTCTCTATATTCAATTCCATTGGTCTATGTGTCTACTCCAGAATCAACAGCACAGTGTTTTAGCCCCGCCGCCACCAACTCTACATTAAAATTTGGGATAGGATTATGTTAAATCTATAAATCAATAGAAGGCCTGTTGGAATATTTGACATCTGAACATATCAAATCTTCTAATTCATGATCACAAATATCTCTCCACTTATTTATATGCATTATATAAGAATTTTAATTTCTCTATAGAATTTTGGGTATCCTTGGTTATATTTATAACTAGTTTCTTAATATTGTTGATGTTATTTAAGTAGTATCTTTTTCTATTTTTTTCCCTGTTTGTTGCTGGGATATGGAAGTGTAATGGAGTTTTATATATCATTTTGTATCTAGTAAACTTACTTAAATCTCTGACTATGATAGATTCTTTTGGATTCCCTATTTATTTGTGACTTCTAAGCTTTTCCTGGTTAGTCTAGCCAGATATTTGTATGTTGATTTTGCTGTTGTTGTTGGTTTATTTGGTTTTTTAAGGAACCAACTTTTTCTTTTCTTTTTTTTTTTTTTTATTCTTATGTTAATCCCCATACATTATATCATTAGTTCTAGATGAAGTGTTCCATGATTCATTGTTTGTGCATAACACCCTGGAACCAACTTTTTCTATTGTTGCATGTCTCTATTAAATGTGTGTTTTCTGTTTTATTTATTTTATTTTTTTGTAGATGTGTTTTCTTATTATTAATTTCTGCTGTTAACTACATTATTTCCTTTCTTCTACTTTCTTTGGATTTTATTTCTCCTTTTTTATACATTTAAAAAGTATTCTATTTTTTAGATGGATATTTGACTCAGTAATTTTTATCCTTTCAGCTAAAAAAAGATTTTTTTATTAATTTATTTTAGAAGTGGGGGTAGCAGCAGTGAGAGAGAGAAACTGAAGCAGTTTCCACGCTGAACATGGAGCCCGACTTGGGACTCCATCTAACACCCCTGAGATCATGACATGAACCAAAACCAAGAGTCAGACGCTCAACCAACTCCACCACCCAGGTGCTTCATATCTTTTCAGCTTTTTAATATAAATATTTAAGACTAGAAGTTTCCTAAAAGTACAGCTTTAACTGCACCCTACATATTTGGTATTTATGATTTTTATCATTCAGTTAAAATGTTCTAAATTTTCTTCCCAACTTCTTCTTTGACCCATAGATTATATTAAATACTAAATGTGTTAGTTTATTCCTTCTTTTTTGCTGGTTTGCTTTGTTGTTGTTTCTAGTTTCTGACTTAAGTACACTGAGGAAAGACGATATGCCATGTATGATTTCAGTCCTTTGAAATTTGTTTGAACTTTTTTTATGGCCCATTATATAGTCAATTTTGCAAATGTTCCCTGTGTGTTTGAAAAAAATTATTTTGCACTTGGTGGATATGATATTCTGTATGTGTCAAAATTTAGTTATGCTGTAAAGTTTTTGTCTGACTTTTTAATATCAATTATGAGAAAACTTGGTCTCCTACAATAATTGCAGAGCTATTCATTTCTCCTTATAGTTCAGTTTTTGTGTCATGCATCTTGAGGTCATGTTTTAAGCAGACACAAAATTATATATGCAAATATATGTATATATATTTGAATTGTAACTTTTGTCCTTATAATATGACCCTCTTCATTCCAAGAAATTCTTCCAGCCTTAAAATCTATTTTGCATAATTAATATAATTAAGTAATAACTAGCTTCCTTTTAGTTAATGTTTGCACAGTACATTTTTTCCATCTTTTACTTTCAACTTGTCTGAATTACGTTAGATCTTTTTCTAATTGACAGCATATATTAGATTCTTTTTTAAAATTCAATCTGACAATCTTCATCTTTTTACAGGAGCATTTAGTTCCTTTTTAGTCCATGTAACAGCAGATATATTTGTGTTTATACCTAATCTTCTATTTTTCTTTTTGTATTATTGATCATTTATTCTTTTCCCACTACTAGTTTAGAAGCTATACATTCTGTTTATATTTTTTAATATAAACTACTACAGACATCCTTAACTGATCAAAGTCCAAATTTAGCCAATACTTTTAACCTTCTCTGGGATATTTTAGGGACCATAGAAACTTTTGCTTGATTTCTTTCTTTCTTTATCTTTATGTTATTGTCCTTGTTTATTTTAATTTTTTTTAACCATAGAGATATATATTTTTAAAGATTTTATTTATTTGAGAGAGAGAGAGCATGAGAAGAGGGGAGGAGCTGAGGGAGAGGGACAGACTGCCCCCTGTGCAGGAAGCCTGATGAGGGGCTTGATCCCAGGACCCTGGGATCATGACCTGAACCAAAGGCAGACGCTTAACTGACTGAGCCACCCAAGTGCCCCTAGAGATTTTTTTTAAAGATATAATATATTTATTTATTTTACAGAGAGAGAGAGCAGGGGGAGCGGCAGAGGGAGAGAGACAGAATCTCAAGCAGACTCCCTGCTGAGCACAGAGCCCAATGCAGGACTCAGTCCCACAACCCTGAGGTCATGACCTGAGCCAAAATCAAGAGTCAGATGCTTAACCGACTGAGCCACCCTGGTACCCCTAAACTCTAGAGATATTATTACCATTGTATTCAGTCAATGGTCTTCTAGCTTCACATCTTCATATGCCACTTTATTTGCTCCTTATTTCTTTGTGTATCTTCCAACTTCCAACTAGGATTACTTTCCTCTGGTTTGAGGTACATCTTATAGACCAGTTTTTAGTGTGGATATGTTGGTGGCAGTTTTATTTTTTGAAAAATGTCTTTATTCCACCTTTATTCTTGAAAGATATTTTGACGAGTATAGAATTACAGTGTGATAAATGCTTTTCTATAAGCACATTCCAACTATCATTCTGTTTCTTTTTCACTTCCTTTAGTGCTGTTGAGATGAAAGCCATCAGTCTAAATGCTCCCCTTTAAAGTTAATCTTTGCCTCTGACTACTTTTACAACATTCTCTTTTATTTTGGTATTTGGCCCTTTTACTATAAATATTTTATTCTACTTTGAATTTATTGAGATCCTTTTATTTGTGTTTTGGTATATTTCATTAGTTCTGGAAAATTCTTAGTTAATATATTATTAATTATTCTTTGCATTCTCTCTTTTCACTACTTCTGAAACTAATTTACTATGTAAGATCATCTCACTCTCTCTTCCATATTTTTTCATCTATTTTTCATATTTTCTAGCTTTTTTAAATTTGTGCCACATTCTGGATAATTGCTTTTGATCTCTCTCTAATTCACAAATTCTCTTATTAGTTGAGTCTAATCTACCCTAAAATCCATATCATCTACTCTAAATTCCATGTATTCACTTTAAAATTTTGATTATTGTATCTATTTTTAAAAGATTTTATTTATTTATTTATTTATTTATTTATTTATTTATTTAGAGGGTGTGAGTAGGAAGAGGGGCAGAGGGAGAAGAAAAGAGAGAGTCTCAGGCAGACTCCACGCTGATCGTGAAGCCCAGCACAGGGCTTGATCTCACAACCCTGAGATCATGACCTGAGCTGAAATCAAGAGCCAGATGCTTAACTGACTGAGCCATCCAGGTGCCCCAGGCTTCAGCATCTTTAGCTCTGTGGTCTTTGGAAAGTTACATAAGTTCTATAAGCCCTACTTGACATAGATGTTGAATGGAATTAATGATAATACCACTCTCATATGGTTTTTGTAAAAATAACAATTAACTCATATAAAGTACATAGCATAGTGCCTGCTAAATAGTAAACTATTAATAAATGTTAGCTATTCTTATTATTTGGTCTATGATATGTCTGAATTTTTGCATTAAGAAGTCAAGCATATGCTATGTGGAAATTGGAGCTAGACTATTCTTAGTTATTTCGTTTTATAGATCAAACGTGAAGGGCGTTAGACTTGAAGTCAAAAGACTTGGACTGAAATTCAACCCACTAACTATGACCAGGGCACAACCTAAATCTTGACAACTACATCTATCATGTGAGGCATGATAACATCTACCTTAGAGGGTTGTTTTAAGCTTATGAAATATAGTTGATAAAATAACTGCTCTACCCTGATCTTCCAGGTTTCATCTTTGTCAGTTTGTACACTGACAAATGTAGTGAGATATTTAGAACTATTAATTTTGTCCCAATCTCTTCCTGACTGGAATTGGTCAGAGGCATTCATTACTTGAAGGGAATTAGAATTGTAGATAACAAGCTTTTAGAGAGAAAAAAAAAAACCTGGTGTTTCTTCCAGTCTTCTAAACAATATTTAGAAGACTCAGTTTTTATAGAAAGAAGAAAAGGTTCTCAAAGTTCAAGAATAGGACTCTGAAAGAAGCAGAACATAGAGTATATGCCATCATAATAACATAGAAGTAGAGTAGCAAACTTGTCAGGCTTCCCACACTTGGTGGTGATAGTAGTCATTAATTTGGGGGTGAGTATGCGGTTAGTCAATGAGTGTCACCTAGAAAGAAAGGAAGGAAGAGAGTGGACAGAGCCAACAAATAGGCATCAAGAAAATCCTTATCACTGTGGTTTTTCAACCTCAATTTGTTGTGAAAGAGCTAAGTTGATCCCTGCGATGCCCTGTTGCCATTTTGGTGATCGCCACATGTCACTTGTGTTGAAGAACCTTGTTAGCTGATGCTCATGTAGCTGTTAAGGGAGAGTCTTGCATTCACAGGTGCCTGCATGTTGTCTATGCATTCTTCAGCAAAAAAGACATCTGTTCATTGCCCAAGATTTGGCTGACTGTCATCCAAAGTAACCCCATTATGAACAGATCATCCAATTTTTAATGGCTTGAGCATTTTATGAACATTGAAAATAGCAAGTAAGTGGTTGTGAAGCATTCGATGAGAGAAAAATCTCTCAGCCTTAGTACTGGATGAGAAAGACTGATGATGAAATGCCCATTATGCTAGAATCCCCTTTTGTCCTCTCCCCAGATAACATAAACAGAATCTACTTATCTTTATAGATACATCTTAAATGTCTCACCTACTCTTAATCCTTTCCACACATTCTCAAAGAAGTGTTGATTATCCCCTCCTTTTGGGTAAACCACTATATCTTGTTGTTCTAGCACCTGTCATAGTATGTTGCCAATATTTGTTTACATTTATTTCCACTTCTAGACTATGCAATTAATAGTGTCATTTAATCTTGGCATCTCTAGCATATAATTCCTGGCACATAGAAGACTCTTAGCAAATGTCAAATGAATGAATGAATGTATGTACATATTATTTCCTTCCTGTAAACATAATATTAAGGCTTACTCTGTGCAGCATTTCTTTAAAAATCAGAGTGAACTTAAGTTTTCTGAAAGTCTGGGATCAGTAGCTAAGTGTAATGATATATGCCAAGTAAGAGTGGTGACCATATGGTCTTATATGAAAAATATAAAGTATTTCCTACTTGGTGTAATTTTTTTGTGTGCCTTTGAAGTCTCTTTCTAACCAAATACTCTTCACTCTCACTTCCAGAATACCTGAAATTCTACTATACCAACATTTCACATATTTTAATATTTGAATGCCAAGATGCAAAGTTATGAACATCACAATTGGTAGCCTTGGTGTAACAAAGATGGTAGAGAAGTGGAGAGAGAACCACACATTTCAACATAAATCTTGAATAAGTCATAAGTTCAACCTAGTTGTAAACTAGTATTTTGTTTAGAGTAGAAGTAGTTAAATGTGCTTGTATTATTCCTTTCAAATCATTCAATTTCGTAATTCTTTTATTAATAAAGATACTGTTTTTTTAAAAAAGAGAATTATCATATTGAAGCAGAGTCAGTTCTTATTCATTATGCTACTAGTCATACATTTATGTCCTCCTTCCTAGAACAATATGCCACTTTCCCAATAGCCCTTTCTAACAGTCCCAAACACTTTGATTGATTGAAATATTAATTGATTAAAATATTTCTTGATTCAACAAACTTTTTTTTGTAGTTTTTACCTCATTCTAGGTGCTCTGCTGGACTCTGAGCATTAGAACAGATGAGAAATGGTGCCATACTGGAGGAGCTCAGAGAGCTCTTTGTCCAAATTGTTATTGATAGAGAGTAGCAGAGCCAATGTGATAATCCAGGTTGTCAGGACTCTTGGTTTAGTTCTTTTTCTGTAAGGCCGTAGCACTTCTAAAGTTTAAACATCTGACCAATGCCAAAAATAGAGAATGCTTGGCAGTGATATAAATGAATCAGTACCTCTAACTCATGGTAGGTTAATAAAGGCCTACGTATTTTGGAACTATTAAAAGCAAATCCACAGTATCTGAGGTAATGGGCCCTAACATCCGTACAATTCTAAACCTAAAAAACATCCCCAAACACAAGTACTAAAACAGCAAAGGTATTGGTTTTAAAATACAAAAGCACTAAAGCAAGTATTTAAAGTATCAAGACAAGTATTTAAATGTAATTGAGGTCCTTTCTTAATTACTCAATTAAAGCAATTCTACATATGGAAGATAGGAAATTTTCAATTTCCAGCTTGAGCAGCTCTTCCTTGCTCCTTGCTGTAGGGAAAGACTTTTAAGACTTGGTGGCTGATTGCACATGTATCCCTTCATCAGGAAAATAAAGGAGTCAAAGCAGGGCAAAGGGAATTCACAATTATTGAGTATCCTCCATGGGCCCTGAGTTTTATGTTTGTCATATCATTTAATCATCCAAACAACTTTATATGGTAGGGATTATTGTCTTCATTTTACTGAAAATTGAATTCAAATATTTTAAATACTATGCCCAAGGATGCAGATAGTCAATGGTAGAGTCAGAAATGGAACAAGGCTAGTTTAATTCCAAGGTTCATGTTCTTTGCAGCATATCATTCCACCTCCAAGGATTAGAGCAAGGTTCACATGAGAGAAAAAACACCTGAGGGTGAAGTAGGGAAGATGGAAATCAGGGAGGGCTGACATTTATATTTTTGTTGAATTAACAAATATAGCAGCAGAAGGGCTATGTTTATAATCCTTGTTATTCTCCGTTCAGAATAATTTTCCACCTGTGGTGCCAGGAACGGAACTGTTCCCTCACTTGTGTTGTACCCAGCAGCACACCCTAACACTCAGAGAATCTTCTGAGTGTTCTGCTTCCATTGAGAAGTAGGAAGATAAAATTCTGGGCTTTGGAGGTGGAGAGCCTGTGTTTAAATATCACTTTTGCCACCAACTTGCATATATATATATACAAATTATTTAACCTTTCTGTGCTTTGGTTGTCTCAATGGGGATAATAATAATAATGCTTCACTCCTAAGCTAGTGGGGGATAAATATGATGAGACATATATAAAGAACCCAACGTTGTGTCTCGTCCAAAGTGAGTGCTCTGGTGAGATAGCATCAGAAAAGCATCAAAGTAACAGGGAACTTTCACAGTAAATTACCTTGTTACATAAATTTGTATAAAACAATTCCATCTATAAGATACTGTAGGGAACATTGAGAAGGATATGATCTATTCCTTCAAGGAGCTTACTCTCTAATTAGGGAAATGAGACCTAGCCAAGATAAAACAACTGAGACACTTCTAAGCTTCCTGGAATTTCTACCAAAAATCTGACTGTCTTTGCAGTAATTTCAAAACATGACAATTTTAACTAAGCACTGGTTTGGAGAGCTATATCTCTGCCTGAAGATATACTTTGATGGCCATAATCATTGTCTTTCTGCTTCAATGACATGGAGACAGACTGGATGCCAGGGTGTCAGAGAATCTTCCTAGCTGATTAGACTGCTATAGACATAACAAAGGCCATACTTTAAATTAGCTCCAACAGTCGAATCAGAGTGAACAGACTACTTGGATCTGTGATGGAGACATATTGGCAGCGGATGAAGGCTGTCTAGAGGGATTTTGGTGAAAAACCAAAGTATATTAATGCTGAAAGCAGTTTGAATCCAGTGTAAGGATCAAGGGTGATTTAGAAGGAAATGTTTATGCTAACAATTTATTTCTACTCTAATTTTATTTTCCTTAAAGTTTGTTTTTATGCATTGGCTTTAAGAATCATGCAAAATAGTAATTTTTCTCATTTCTTTCATGAGTGACTTAAAATATTAATCTTTCTAAATAATCACACTCAGGAGTATTTTAATACCCTAGACCATCTTATCAAGATGCCCACTATGATACGGGGCAAAATACCCTAACAGCAGATTCAGGTCTTTTGACTGAGGGAGCGAATTGCATCTTGATTCTGCAATCTTGAGCATATTCATAATCTAAGGAAAATTTGTATCACTTGTCATTAGAAGGACTCTCATAATGAACTTTTCCAGAATTTATCTTTTTACATGTTTTTTTAATCTAAATAGAAACCTGTCTTAACTTGGGTTTCCTGGGAAGTAAATTTTGAGTCTGAGTTTTCCATGTTGGATGTTTATTGAGGAGTGCTCTCAGGATCAACACCTGTGATGGAGTGACAGAAGAATAACAGAGGGAGGAGTTGAATTGTGATGTAATCACAACAAAACCTCACTGGATCCTAAAGAAAAGTCTGGAACTGGAATGGTTCTTCAGAGTGGGACCTTTATTTTCTATTCACCAAACAGTGATGAGATTTGGGGCTGTCCGTGGGAAAGGGAGGTGACCTTGGGTGACATTGCTCTCTTCTGTCAATAGCCAGAGGACTCATCTGAGAACCTTTAAACATTAGGTGAGGCTCCCAGGAGTTGAGGGAATGAGTGCCTCAATATCTATTACAGGCCACCCATTAAGTGTCTCAGATCCATTTGCTTTTCATGATAAGTTCTAGGAACACTTTCTCCAGTCTCTCTTTTGGGGGAAATTTGCCTGAGAAAGGTTAGTGGGATGCCTTACTGGCCCATTTCTACAATTGTTCTCATGACTGCAATTGATACTCCTTGTTTCCTTCCTCTATTAACCTCTGCTACCCATTTCCCTGACTCATGGCTACCATCTCTTTTGGTCCAGATTACTTGACTGGAGATGATCCAGACTTCAGTCCTGAGGAGTCTGAATCTCTGATCACTGTACCCATGGCTGCAGCACATGTCCATTTATCAAGAAAATTGGGCAAAGGAATAACAATGGTCACCCATGTATTGAACATATGCCCCCATTGTTTAAAAGTAGCCTTATCACTTACTGATCAAGGTCCATTGCTTTTAACAGTATGGCTACTCCTTTCCTTCTCTGCAGGTCTCTTGACAGGAGGACTCAGTGTCTGACCAGGTAATAACCTTAGCTTAAAGCTTAATGAGACTCTTGTTTTGTTCCCTGGTGAAAGCATTTCCCTTTTGGGAACTAGACCACTAAACTTATGAAGCCCAGAGTTTCAAGAATGAGAAGCACAAATTCCCCAAGCAGGGACTCTTTTACTTCTAGTTCGTGGCTTCCAGATCCATAGGCATAGCATATTATATGGGTTGCACATTTAGAATGTATTCTGCATGTGAAAGATATTGTCCTATGCATGTATGGAATCATCTCCTAATTGTTATCTCACTTCTGCCCTCAAATGATTCTTCCATCATTCTATCAAACCAACAGTTTCTGGATGGTATGGTATATGATCCATGGTCAGGTCCACTGTGATATACTCCACCATGATTCCTTTTCTGTAAAGTGGTTTCTTGGTCTGGAGCAATGTTAGATGGAATTTTGTGCTGATGGGTCAAACACTCTGTAAGCCCTAGCATAAAAAGTAAGGCAAACCCTTACTTGGAATGTGTGTCTATTTTGGTCAAGATGAATAACAGCACCTTCTAGAGTAGAAGAGTCCAATGTAATTAACCTGACACTAAGTGGCTGTTTTAATCTCCCTGAGGGATGGTGACCTATCGGACCTAGCGTTCATCTCTTGTCATCACTTTAGATCTCTGGGGCTGGTTATTTGGATATTTGGCATCAGGAGCAGTGGCTAGATCAACTTTAGTGAGTTCATGCTGGGCCCATGCATACGTAGTCTTCATTCCACCATCTTAGACTCTTACACCAATTGTGTCAACAATGCAGTGGTCATTGGCCAAAGCTGGCTGGATCATCAACTGACTGGATCATTCTGTTTCAATGGTTATTGAATTCTTCTTCTGTGGGACAGGTGCTTTCTTCTAGGCCTTCTCCTGGCATTTTGTTTGTACATTCATTATGATTCTAATTACCTGAGGACTTGTTATTTTGCTGCCCAACATCCACTGACCCTTCCCAATGGTTTCTTTTATTCTTGGAATGATGAATTCAATTATTAAAATGATGGCTATTTCATTTCACTTCTCTTTCTAAAGGCATTTGATCCAAGCTAAGCCTATCCTATGCTTCTTCCCTGGAGAGAAAAATGGTCATTTTACCTAAACAGATACAGCTTCACCAGACCTTGCTAACACTACTCTGTGGTGGTTCTTGCATCTTAGTCTTCTTTCTGGCCTTGGTGGCTGACGGTGCTCTAGTCTGGTTCTTCAGCTTCCCATTAATTCTGAGATTCTCCTCAATCCATCTGACATATTTTTTTCCCCATAATATATCCGAAGGACAATTTTCCTATTTACACTCAATAAAATGCCCTATCCAGCTTTACTTTATTGTTAGGTATATTTCTTCTTGCAACTAGACTGTGAGCCAGTGGAGAGCAAGAACCATGATTTATTCATTTCTTGTCTTCTGTAGGACCAAGAAGAAATGCAGATGTTAAACAAATGCTGTATTAAATTTAATCAATCATCAAATGTTTTTAGCACCTTCCTTGTGAAGGATGTATTGTTTACTTACATGAGCAGGTCACAGTCTAAGTCCAGAGAGCAGTCAGAATCAACCTCACTTTGACCTAAGAGAGACCTTTCCTGAGAGAACTTCTGGAAAAAATAGACAGGATTTCCTACTTAAAAGTATACAGGAATGAAGTAAAGCCCTTCATATACCACTTGGCAAAAATCTCCAAACTTCTCTGCAAAATCTAGTGATCCCAAACCTCCAAAATCTGTAAGTTGCCATTGATAACATCTAACTCTCCTCTCTCATGGACACCTTTTCATGCCTGGGCATTTGAGGTCCTGTTTTTATCTTTTCTTCTAGTTAATTGTTTATTCCTCTGAGGCTCAGGATTGAAATCTGTGCTTGTTACTTCTCCACTTGCTTGCTTCCACTATATGTATGAAGTATGAAGATGGTTTCCAAGTCTTTATCCCAAAGCATAATTTCTCAACTGTGCTCCAGTTTTAGATCTGCTCCTGCCTGAGTGACATGGGCATATGCATATACTGCCACCCATCAAAGCTAAATCTGGCACAAATTGAACTTCTCACCTTTTAAACTGTCACCTTGTCATTTTCCCTACCATCATTAAAACTACCATCAGCCCTCAGACTTGGAAAGGGAAATATAGCTTCTATTTTATTACCTTATTCATACTGATCAAGTCTACATGAGTTGTATCTTCCCAAAGTAAAGCTTCTTCTTTACCCCTCCTCGCCTATATGAGGAAAGAAACAAAACAGATGTGTTTGGGTTGGGGGGAGGGAATTCTTGTATAACGCGCCTTTTCTTTAAAGATTTTTTTTTTTAAGATTTTATTTTTAATTTATTTGAGAGAGAGAGTGAGAGAGAGAGCACAAGAGGGGGTAGGGTCAGAGGGAGGAGCAGACTCCCTGCTGAGCAGGGAGCCCGATGCGGGACTCAATCCCGGGAGTCCGGGATCATGACCTGAGCCGAAGGCAGTCGCTTAACCAACTGAACCACCCAGGCACCCTGACGTGCCTTTTCTTTATCCTTCAAAGATAGGCTGAGTGCTGAGAGCCTCTCATTTTTTTTCCCTAGAGTGGTGTCCGGAAATGCTCAAATGTATGTGCCTCCTTCCAATCCTGCAGAGTTGGACTGGCTTTCTGCATATCCTCATGAGCCATCTGCAAAGGAACACACTCATCTTCTGTGGGGGCACACATGGGGAAACTGCCACATTGGGATCTGCCACAATAAGGCGTGCAGAGCATCGGGTTTGTCCATGGGCCAGTCAGGTGTCCCATGCAGCTCATGGGTGGATTTCCTGATGGAATCCACAAAGTAGTTAGTAGGATCTATGGCCCTTTGATGAATTCTGAGCCCTGGTTGCTTAGAACCAGGGTATCTGCTCCCAGAACATATCTTCCCTGCTCCTGGGCTCTCTCAATCACTCAGCCATGCCAATCACCTCAGCATTTTATGTAGGGTGGGAAAGAAGTGGGCTTCTTGGGCAGCATCCTGCCTGACTGGAAAGGCCAGGCTCTCCCTCACTGTGCTCTCACTTTTCTACGTGGGGGAAATCATTGGCTGAGGGGAATCTCTCTTGGAACTGAGCTCTGCTGCATTAAGAGACAAGTGACACAGATAAAGTAAAACTGTTCTTACCTTCTTCAGTGCATCTATTTTTGGGTTTTCTTGTTCCACTGATGTTCTGGAACTTCTCTGTTTGACTTTCAGACTCCCAAAAAAGTATTATTATCTTTGGGTAGTTGTCAAATCGGTATGGGGATGACAGTAGAAAACTCCTATTTTTTTTTTTTTAAAGATTTTATTTATTCATTCGAGACACAGGGATACAGAGAGAGAGAGCATGAGCAGGGGGAGAGGCAGAGGAAGAAGCAGGCTCCCTGCTGAGCCAGGAGCCAGACGTGGGGCTTGATCCCAGGACTCTGGGATCATGACCCAAGCCGAAGGCAGATGCTTAACCATCTGAGCCACCCAGGCACCCCGAAAACTCCTATTCTACCATCTTGCTGATGTCACCCAACTGGTACTATTTTTAAGAATATATTCTTAACATATAATGTATTATTTGTTTCAGAGGTACAGATCTGTGATTCAACAGTCTTGCACGATTCACAGTGCTCACCATAGCACATACCCTCCCCCCAATGTCTGTACCTCTGAAACAGATAATACATTATATGTTAAGAAAAAAAAAAAGAAGAAGAAGAAGATAGCAGGAGGGGAAGAATGAAGGGGGGAAATCGGAGGGGTAGACGAACCATGAGAGACGATGGACTCTGAAAAACAAACTGAGGGTTCTAGAGGGGAAGGGGGTGAGGGGATTGGTTAGCCTGGTGATGGGTATTAAAGAGGGCACGTTCTGCATGGAGCACTGGGTGCTATGCACAAACAATGAATCATGGAACACTACATCAAAAACTAATGATGTAATGTATGGTGATTAACATAACAATAAAAAATTTAAAAAAAGAATATATTCTTGAATTCTCTTTGCTAGTATTTTTTTTTAAAAGATTTTATTTATTTATTTGACAGAGAGATAGAGAGATAGAGAGAGAGCACAAATAGGCAGAGAGGCAGGCAGAGGGAGAGGGAGAAGCAGGATCCCCGCAGAGCAGGGAGCCTGATGCAGGGCTCGATCCCAGGACCCTGGGACCATGACCTGAGCCGAAGGCAGATGCTTAATGACTGAGCCACCCAGGCACCCCACTTTGTTAGTATTTTGTTTAAGAGTTTGTTTTTACTATTCATAAGTGAGATTTGTCTTTAATTTCTTTTCTTTTTTCTTTGCTATAAGCATCTAGACTTTGAAATACTATTATACTTGCTTTATAAAATGAATTGGAAATTTTCCTTCTTCCTACTCTGGGATAGTATAGTATTAGGACATTTAAAAGTTGGGAGTAATTCCATTTGAAGCCATCTGGGTTGACTATTCACTGTGGAAGGGCCTCAGTATTTGTTTCTTTATTTTTTTCTGTTGTAATTGGTTTGTTTATCCTTGGTGTCTCTACTAGAAATAATTGTGATGAGTTGCATTTTTCTAAGAAGTATTCATTTCTTCTAATCCTCACTATCTTATGATGTTTAAACTGTCAATGTTATTTTTTTAAATTTTGTGTATTTGTGCTTTCTTGATCTTTTCATGATTGGGTTAGGCAATGGTTTTTCTAATTGGTTGATATTTTTAAGGAGTAACTTTTACTTTTTTTTTCCATTTTTTGTTTTTCACCTTGATATTTTCTGCCTTTATTAATTCTTTTATTTAGTTTTCTCATGTTGTTCTTTTTTTCTAGTTTTTTGAGTTATCAACTCACTTATCTTTATTGATAGAGATGCTTAATGCTACACATTGTCCTTTGATAAGTGCTTTAACTTGAGCTCATAGATTAGAAATGTTTTGTTTTCTGGATGCCTGGGTGGCACAGTTGGTTAAGCATCAGATTCTTGGTTTCGGCTCAGGTCAAGATCTCAGGGTTGTGAGACTGAGCCCCGCGTCATGTTCTGTGCTCAGTGCGGAGTCTGCTTAAGAATCTCTCTCCCTCTGCCCCTCTCCCCCATGCACTCTCTCTCTCTCTCTCAAATAAATAAATAAATAAATCATTAAAATGTTTTGTTTTCATTATTATTATTTTTAAGATGTTTTACAATTTTATATTTTGTTTCCCACTTTACCTAAAAGTTGTTTGGTAGTATGTTTTAATTTTCCTGGTATATGGGCTTTTTGACTTTTTGTTAGTTTTGTTAGTTTCTAATTTAATTGAATTATTGTCAGAGTTCATAATTTGTACTATTTATATTCTTTGAAATGTATTCAGATTTTATTTTACAACCTAGGAGATGATTAACTAATGCAATTATTAGGATCACATGGAAAAAGAGAGATATATTCTTTATTATGGGGGTATAGAGTTCAATGAATATCTATGAGATTCACCTTATTGATTATGTTAAGTCTTCTATATCCATGCTAATTTTTTGCCCATTTTATCTGTCTTGAATTAAGACAGTGATGTTAAATTTTTGTATTATCAATGTATTCTATTTCTCCTTGCATCTCCTAAAGTTTCTGGCTTATGAAAATTATTGCTGTGTTTTTAGATGCATAAATATTAATAATTGTTATATCTTCATTGTGAATTGTGGTTCTTAGCGAAATAGAGTGCTCTTTCTTGATTTTATTGTTTTTGTCCTGTATCTTAACCTTGTCAGATACCTATATTACATTCTTTGCTTTCTTTTTATTTGTCTTGGCCTAGAATAACTTGAATAATCTTGGATTTATTTCACTATCAACTCTAAAATGTATTTCTGATAATATGTAGGTTAAACACTTTTATATTTATTGTTAATTGGCATAAATGACTATAGTTCTATCATTTAATGTGTAAGTGTATATTTACATGTATGTGTTTTATATAAATTTACTTTCATTATATGAATTATTATATTTGGTATCCCTTTTTATGTTTGTTTATCTGTTGATATTTAAGAAAGTTTTTAGTTTTTGTTTTAATGATTACCTTTATATTAGTACCTTAGATAATACTTGTAATTCCTCTTTTTTTTTCTCTTTTCCCCCTTTTTTTCCTTTTTGGTTACTCTTAGTTACCTACTATAAGCAAAACTGAAATAGAGAATTGCTTCCCTTTCCTTTCATTTCCAGTCTCCTATCATTTGACACTTTCCTCTATCCTCCACCATTTTTACTATAACTGTCTTATACCTATGTAGTCATAAGATACAGCTATTACGTATTATGATAGTTCCCATGTAAACATTTAAACGTATATTTTATTTAAATTAACATGCATTTAAACACATACACACACACATATATATATACATCATATGTATATATACACACACATATTTGTTTATATATAACTTGTTCCATAATAGAGTCCTTAAGAAGAGCTCATAGAAAAATATTTCTATGTATTTTATTTAAGAGTTTGTTTTCACTATTCATAAGTGAGATTTGTCTTTAATTTCTTTTCTTTTTTCTTTGCTATAAGCATCTAGACTTTGAAATACTATTATACTTGCTTTATAAAATGAATTGGAAATTTTGAATTCTCATAACAGTTTGCCTATGCCTTTATATTTGGTGGTTACTTTGGCTGGGTATAAAGTCTTTGGCTAACATTTTTTATTTTTTTGAATATCTTAAATATGCTCATCCATAGTTTTGGGGCCTAAAACATTTATTATTGAAAGTTTAATGACAGTCTGATTTTATTTCCCTTATAAGTGACTTGGTGTTTTTGCCTAATTACCTAACTTTTTGTTTCTTCAAAGGCCAGCACTTGTAAGTATATGACTTGTATTGGCTCTTCAGGGTTAATTTTTTCCACTTAAGCGTTATGCCTTTTGTTTGGTTAGTTTCAAGTCTTATTTTAATTTCATACTTTAAAAACTTATTGTGCTTTTTCAGAAGCTCATATGTATACTGGATCTTTTTAGCTGTTTTTATGGCTTGTACAATCACTTCATGTTGTGGTTGAACATTTGAAACTCTTATTGTTTTTCAGTAGATGTTTTATTCTTATAATTTTCTCTCTTTTGTTTTTTTATTGAAATAGAATTGATATATAACATTATATTAACTCTAAGTGTACAACATAATGATTTGATATTTGTATTTATTGTAAAATGATCACCACAATAAGTCTAGTTAACGTCCATTACCATATGTAGATATAATTTTTTTTCTTCTTCTGAGATTATTAAATGGCACTCTTCCCCCTTCCATGTCTCTTAGCTTAGGGCTTGGAGTAATGGGAGTGAATAAGTAAATGCTTATGGGCAGCCTGTATATTACCTAGTCAACACTGGGTGGTTGTTTTCTGCTTCATGGTTATGATGGGGCAAGCAATGGTTCTCTTAAGGACAGATGGGAGAGAGCCAAAAATAAAGCTTAAAAATGATTCAACATTCTAAACTTCTACTTTTGCTTTTGTTGTCCCCCCAACTTTATATTGTCATTCCTGATAATACATCTTCACCCCCAAATCACACACACACACACACACACACACACACGCAAGGTGCTAGTCAGGATCCTCCAGAGAAACAGAACCAATAGGATGTGTGTGTGTGTATATAAATATACATATATACATACATAATATATATACATGCACATTATTACATATATTATATATATATGAGATATATATGACAGAGCGATTTATTATAAGGAATTGGTTGTTGTGATTATGGAGGCTGACCCATCCTAATATCTGCAGGTGAATTGACAAGATGGAGACCTAGAAGAGTTGATGGTGTAGTTCCAGCCTTAATCTGATGCCTTGAGAACCAAGACACAGATGGTACAGTTCTAATTTAAAGACCAGCGGTCTGGAAACCCAGAAAGAGCTGATGTTTCAGTTTGAGCCCAAAGGAAGGAAAAAACCAATATATGAGTTTAAAGGCAGTCAGGTAGGATTAATTCTCTCTTACTCAGGGGAAGGCCTATCTTTTTGTTCTATTCAGGCCTTCAACCAATTGAATAAAGCCACTCCCTTTTAGGGAGGGCAACCTGCTTTACTCAGTCTACAGATTTAAATGTTAATCTCATTAAAAAACACATTTACAGAAACACCTAGAATAAAATTTGACCAAGTAACTGTGCACCCTGTGACCCACTCAAGTTAACCATCAAGCACATACCTCCGATTCAATGTCCCCAAGGCTTTCTGTTAGTTTTAATGTTGGTTTCTTTTATCTATGTTTCTACCTTTCTTTGCTGATGTCTGCAGGGTTGATTTTGATGGAAGCCATTAAAGCCATTAGTCCATGCTAATTTTCTATCTTGTCAGGAACCTCCTATTCGCAATTCCTGGATTATTTATATCAGCACCAATACTTTTTTTTCTGTGCGAGAGTAAATTGCTTCTCTTTTCCAGAATCAACATCTACTGTATCCATCTCTTTCCCCGGTCCCCATTATATTGTCCATTACATTGACCCAAGAACCTTATATGTATATCTGTAACCATGTATTTATTTCTGCCTTATCTAGATCAATAAGAATATTCCTCATATAGGCACACCATCAATGTTTATTGACTGAGCAGATAAATGAATGGATAATAGGTGGAAGAATGAAATAATCACTGAGAACAAATATTTAATGCAGAAATCATGAAACACTATGCAAATAAGAAAGAAATGCATTTTATG
Source organism: Leptonychotes weddellii (assembly GCF_054177405.1). NCBI lineage: Eukaryota > Metazoa > Chordata > Mammalia > Carnivora > Phocidae > Leptonychotes > Leptonychotes weddellii. Next base: position 79,407,897 of record NC_138373.1, read on the forward strand.
AATGGTGGTAGAAAGTCATCCTGTTGAGCTGTAAAGCATTATAAAACACTTTCTAGTTTTCTTTTTTTTATTATGTTATGTTAATGACCATACATTACGCCATTATTTTTTGATGTAGTGGTCCATGATTCATTGTTTGCGTATAACACCCAGTGCTCCATTCAGTACGTGCCCTCTTTAATACCCATCACCAGGCTAACCCATCCTCCCAACCCCCTCCCCTCTAGAACTCTCAGTTTGTTTCTCAGAGTCCATCATCTCTCATGGTTCGTCCCCCCCTCCAATTTCCCCCCCTTTCTAGTTTTAAAACACAAGATTAAACAACAGAAATTGTTGGTTCTTGTGATCATTTTTTACATCTCATTGTAGTTCCAAGTAATTCTCATTTATTTTATTTCAATATGTGCGTGTTTGTGTGCATGTGCGTGTTTCTGTTCAATTTTTAAGATTCTTCAACTAGATTTGGCTTGTGTCTATATGCTGGATACTAGAAAAAACTCTTAGGGAATTATTCCATGACTTGTTAAGTCCCTAGATGATTCAGAGATTCACTGTCACCTTAATTAAACAGCCATTCTTTTTTACTTTTTCTTTCTTATCCTACCTCCTATACTCTCCTTGCACTCTTTTTTCTCTTAGCAGGAGTGAGTGGAAGTTCTGAATTGTTTTTTGGAGCATTCAGTTCTCTTTGGGGAATTAACCAGCACACTTGACTTCCAAGAACTCTTAAAGTAAAATGATTTGACAGAATGTAAATTTAACCCTACTTTGATAGCTTCCACTGTGTGGTTTTCTCATAACAGAGATCACATTTGATATTAGTTGGTTTAGAAAATAATTTTCTTACAAAATTAAAATGACATAAGCAATGAAAATTAGAGAAGAAATTATATTTTTAGTTAGCTTAATCTGGTAGGTTTGTATAACTCTTTCATTGTTTATCTTTAAACTTATCTGAGATTCTCTTTTAAATATATCCAACAAAAGAATGTCTATCTCTTTACCAAGAATTTCATTTTTTTAAAAAATTCAACACATATTTATTGCACACCTACTTATTATATACCAATGTTCCAGGCACTGTTCTAGGACCTTGGGATACAGATAACATAATAACTTTTCACAGCATGGTCTTGTTATTTATATTTAGTTAACTTTATGTTGATTTTATTTCTTTGTCTCAATTAAATATACAAATAAAGAGTAATGAGAGACAAGAACATACAAATGTTCAAATACAAATACAAATGAATGAATATCGAAATAGCACAGGTAGGAGCACCTGGGTGGCTCAGTCAGTTAAGCATCTGCCTTTGGCTCAGTTCATGATCCCAGGATCCTGGGATAGAGTCCCACATCCTCAGTAGGGAGCCTGCTTCCCCCTCTCTTGCTCCCTCTGCTTGTGTTCTCTCTCTGTCAAATAAATAAATAAAATCTTTAAAAAAAAGAAAAAGTAATTGCACAGATAAAATAAAAAATTATTGTTCATAATTCCTTTGATTTATACTTACAACTTATAGACAATACTCTGGAAATATTATTAAGTGCTTTGCTTTTCATAATACCATGGAAATGTGCCTAAAATAAACTTGCACTTTGAATTTTATATTCTCAATTTTATTTTCTCCAATTCATAGCTAAAACATATATAATTTCAATCAAGTTATTACTAGAAATTTTGATTTCTTTATGCTAGAAACACTTTTGTCAAATAATCTTTTTTCTTCTTCAACATTCTGAGTATTAATAGAAGGGAATTTTCATCCATCCAACATTCAACAAATATTTAATAATCCTTTCTTACATGCTGAATGGTAGATGTAGAATAATAAAAAGATAAGGCATGTAGTCAAGTCAGAGCTATAATTCTAAAAGTCATGAAAACAATTGTAACCCTAACTCTCAGAGAAGAAACAAACCACTCAGACTAAAGTGTGGAAAATTAAAAATTGTACATGATTATGTTGTATTTATCTTTTTGTAAGAAAATTAAAAATTGTACATGCATTGTACTTAGGGGCATTGTTACTTTAGATACTATTCTAGGATAGTCTTGAGTTTTCAATAGCCCTTAAGTCATGAGATCTACGTAGAAAAATTCAAAACATTGAACCTATGTGATATCCTTGAAAGAAACTAGCTATTTCCACCCTGATACAAGAATATATGTATATATATTCACACATATAGCTGCTTTTGAAAATTGACTTCATAATTCCTTGGCTTCACCAAAGTCATTAGAGTATCATTTTTTTTTTTTTTTTAAGTAGGCTCCATGCCTATTGTGGAGCCCAACATGGGGCTTGAACCCATGACCCTGAGATCAAGACCTGAGCTGAGATCAAGAGTCCAATGCTCCACCAAACGAGCCACCCAGGAGCCCCTCATTAGAGCTTCTAATTAGAACTACTGCAAAGGTCAACACTCGGGAATCTCAACCTCTTCCAACAATAAGGTATTTCTAATAGACCATTATTTGCTTTTCCTGAGATTTGCACTAAAGAAATAATGACAAATAAGGCTAACTCAATTGCTATTTACCCAATGCTTACCATGTGAAAAGTATTCTGTTAGATACTGCGAGTGATAAAATCACCAATAAGGCAGGCTTTGTCCTCAAGTGTTTTATAATCTAGTTAGGCAAGCTATGATACGTGATGTGCCGTATTCAGAGGAAGCTTTCAGGAAGACCGGATCAAAGAGATGGAGTAAGCTTTTCTTAAAGGATAGGTATTCTTCACACTTTAAATTCATTGAGAGAAGGAAATATGTTGCGTGTGTCTTTCTATCTCCATATTGCGTAGGACAATGCTTTGCACTCAGTAGAAACTCAAGAAATATTTTCTAACTGAACCCATATAAGTAAAAGCAATAAAAGAAAGCATTCCAGGGAAAATGTGAGTAATTTTAATAATAAATATAATAATAATAATATATTATATGATATATAATATAATAATTATTACAGCTAACATTTGTTAGACACTGTTCTGTTTAAATGTATTGACTCATTTAATTTTCAGAACTCTATTGAAATGATTGCTATCGTTATGCCTATGGTGTACTGAAAAGGAAACTGAGACACAAAAGTTAAGTAACTTGTTCAAGATCACACGACTAGTTAGTGGTTGAGCAACTTAATCTCAGGAGGTCTGGTTTCAGCATCTTGACCACCACACAATATTCCTCACAGCTCTGTGGGTAATATATAGAATGATATGACATGGTCACTGCCTTCAAAGAACTTAATATTTAACTGGGGAAAATTGTATGAATTCAGGCCATTTAAATAGCTAAATAGTAATAAATACATTGAAATTAGAGCTATTGCAACTGATCTTGAAATGAGGAGCAAGGGCATACATGATACCATTAGAGAAAGGGGAGATTACTGAAATCCAGAGTACTCTGGTAAGACTTCCTGGGGGAAGAGGAACTCAGATTAGAATCCCAGGAAGTGAGTGAGGTTAGACAGTTAGGAAGAAAGACGTGGGACATATTCCAGAGAGAGACCATGTTACGAATTAAAGTAGGGAGACTCTAAGCAGCAAACAACTATGCTCTGGGAAAAAATGTATAGACTAGGCTGTCTGGAAGGATGATGCTCTGTTTGGGAGTCAGTGGTAATGGTCAGAGAAGTCTGTTTGAAGCAAACGGTAGAGAAGCCTGCACAACAGGCTGAAACTTTGGCTCTTCTTGATTCTTCAAATTTGGCGACACTTGAATCTTTGGCAAAACAAGGTCACCCTGTGGCCAGGGTTCAGTGGCTTCCAGAAATTCTTCTCAGAATAAACCCCAATACTCTGCAGTCCTATCTCCATGAATGGCTGGCACAAGTTGACTTTCAAATTCTTGATACTCTGGAGACCTCAAACTTCTTCTCAGATGGAGGGAAATGGCTTCCTCATCTTTTTGATCGTCCTTAAAGGCAAGCCACTCTTCTCTCTCCCTGTCCGTGGCACTTAGCGCGATCACTTCCAAAAGTTTAGGCATTTTCAAAAGAGAAGGAACACACCTTTTCATCCTTTTGGAATGTGCTCTGAGGCAAGAGATGAAAAACTCTGGAAAAGAGGAGTGAGTGCAGAAACAAGAGACAGTAAAACATCGAATAAGCAGAAATAAACCCCTCACAGATTTATTTATCCACGAATTTTATCAGAAGGTGACTTGTTGGTAGCATGTCACATAGAAAGTGAAAGACCCAGATCAAATGTTTTAAAGTATCCCTGAGCATATTTCCTCTAGGACCTGGGTTGTCCTCATAGGGTTCCCATTGTCTTAAAACTGTTTGGCATGCCTGGGCTTTACCTTTGTGGTACAGTAGAATTAAAAACAAAAAAACAACTTTTGCCTGCTCTTGGAAGACAATATTGTGCTAAATATAGTGCAATGCTCCACAGCTTGTAAAATCAACTACATGGCACAAATCTGAAGACGTCCTCAAAAGAAATATGGCAAGAAAAGTACATTGCCGGCTTTAGTCATACCTGCCATTTCCCTCCTGGAATTATACTGAAGTGACTGGTCATCTGCATTCCCCATCCTGGCTGGCATTAATGTGATTTTTCTATAAAAGAAGAGGAGGACAAAAGGAAGAGCAAAATGTGCTCCACAATGGAAAATGTGATCCTCAGCCACTGGGATAAAATTACATTGACAGCGGGGGAGTTACTTTCTTCCTTCGAAGAACAATGTTTGATGTTTGAACTAGACTCTCTGGTGATGAAGCTCATAACTTGGGAGATAAATCAGGTTCAAATTTAGAAAAGAGTTTTCAGAAGTTGCTTAGCGGGGTAGTTTTAGAGGTTAACATATGAATAGAGGTGACATTATGCCTTGTCTGTCTGTCCTGTGTTCATTGGACAGAGATAATATGGCCTTTTCCCCATGGGAGCACACATAAATTTAAATTCTGTCATAATTATTCATTATAAATACTGTGACATTTTCATATCTAGAAAATGTTTAAGTCTTGTCGAGTTTCTGCCTCTTTTCCCTCTTTATGTTGATTTCTACATCTCTTCCTATTTATCTCTTTTGTGCATCGCACATATTTTACTATGAGCTCGATTTTGCGGGTGAAAGGCCACAACTAACTGTTTGCATGTCTTATCTCTGCCCTAGAGAATGGTAACTCACAAATGAGCCCAGCTGCACCTACAGTACATAAAACAGCAACATCACTTTGATCTCTCCCTTAATGTGCTAGGTTTAGATTACTTTGTGAGCAAAAGGGGTGAAAGGTGTCAGGATACTATTTTAACTAACTACTGGGGGCAGTATTTATTCATGGTGCAGATTTTTAATAGGAAAGATGGAACATGAAAGCCTGTCAAATGTACTGCTCAAACAGTCTGACACCACAGAATATTTTTGCAGATGAAAGGTGAGGAATCTCCAACTTCTCAAGATAACATAAATTGTATGGAAAAAGTAAGACATGTAAAAAAGTCAGATAGAAAACTATTTATATCCCCCTTCTGATTGCATGAAACCCTGCCACAAAACCAGAGGACTGTTTCCGAGTTGCATTTGTCAGGTACGAGGAGGAACATGGTGAACATTAAAAATATACACTTTGAGAAAAATTCTCATTATATTTATAATTCATATATTACTGTTTTATTAAGAACTGGGTGTTTCAGGAAGTGTCTATTCCAATTTGGTAACAAGGTAGAAACCAGAAATATACAAGAAATATACAAGAATAATATCTTCCCCATTGGAAGAGTGGCTTTGTCTGGAACCACGAATCAGACTCTGACTACTATTATGTTTATTCAGAAATAGCTTGAAAATTCTGCCTCTGCCTTTGATGAGAGCCTCATCTTTCCTTTCTTGGCTTGCCAAAGCCTCGTCCTGAAACAGTGATTCTCAATCTTTCTTTCTTTCTGTCCCCAAGCACTGGTGGTACTTGATGTATGCCTGTTGGTTACAGTGGCTCCCCAAGACTGTCAAGGCAAACAGGTGGAAGGTAAAGAGGTACATAAGAATCTCTGGAGTAACTTGTGTGTTTTAAAGAAGACTCCAAGATGATTTAGACATCCCCACAATTTTCTAATTCATGCCTAGGAATCACTAGTGTTAAATTATTTAGCCCTTGGTAATCTGGCTATAATCCACGTCATTAATTACATTAGCAATTATGAACCCTACTTATTTTTCCTGAATCTTGCCTTTTAATATATTATTCCATCTATCTGGAATAGCAAACTCTATCTACCCTATTTTTCTCTCTCCCCAGAACATTCCTATTTCATTTAAAATTCCAAACTCAAAAAAAAAAAAAAAAAGAAAAGAAAATTCCAAACTCAAAATTGGTTCTTGAGGGAAGCCTTCTCCATCAGCCCCAAAAGACTTGGTTGTTGTCATCCTGGATATTTCCACAGCAACGTGATAATGACTCTGAAAAGAATTTGTGATATGGCATTCTGATTTGTCTGTTTAAATACCTGTCTTCACAACCACCACCAGACTGAGGGCTAGGATGTTCATTCATCTTTGTGAGTCCTGACTTCAAATACAGTGGCGACCACATTATAAGTGATAAATAATGATGGAATATCATTTGCATATGCTTGCATATGTGTGTTTGTGTTTTCATTTTTTTTAAAGATTTTATTTATTTATTTGACAGAGAGAGACACTGCGCGAGAGGGAACACAAGCAGGGGGAGTGGGAGAGGGAGAAGCAGGCTTCCCGCCGAGCAGGGAGCCCGATGTGGGGCTCGATCCCAGGACCCTGGGATCATGACCTGAGCCGAAGGCAGACGCTTAATGACTGAGCCACCCAGGCACCCTTTCATTTTTATTATAAATAAATTGAGAAATATAAATTGAGAAATTATACAATTATATGCATATATATATATAGTAATATATTTGTAGTAATATATACAAACCTTAAGTGTAGGGCTCAATAATTGTTACATTTGTATACCTTTATGTAACCCCTACTCAGAGGCAAGTATAGAAGGATTCCAACTTCCCAGAAGGTTCCTTCACGCCCCTTCCTAATCAAAACCTTCTCCCCACCACAGAGGTAACTTCTATTCTGACTTTAATGTAGTAAGTGAATTTTACCGGTTTTGAACTACATATGGACTCTATAAGTGGAGTCAAACATATTTACTTTTTTGTGTCTGACTTCTTTTATTTGGCATAACATTTTGGAGATTCATCCATGCCATTATATGTTCATTTTTTTGTATTGTGGTATAGAATGCCATTACATAAATATGTCATGACTTTATCCATTTTCTTCTTTATGAGCATGTGGACTATTCATAATTTTTAATTTCTATGAAGAAGTTACTTTTAACATTTTGTACCTATTATTTTTCGTGGACATTTATACTATATTCTTGATTATATACGTAGGCATTGGATTGGTGGATCCTAGGATAAGTATAGGATTAGTTTTTCAACATATTATCACTTCCTAAAACTGGCTGGGCCAATTAACACACTCAAAAGCTAAATATGAGAGTCCCACTTGTTCCATATCCTTGCCAGTAATTAATATTGTCAGATGTTGATTTTAGCCATTTTGATGTTTTTATAGTGGTGCCTCCTTGTAGATGGAATTTACATTTCCTTAATGATCAATAATGTCAAACAAATTTGTATGTGTGTATTAGCCATTTGGATAGCTTGTTTTGTAAATTGCCTTTCAATTCTTTTGCACACTTTTTATTGGGTTGTTTGTCTTTCCCCCGATTTATTGGAGTTCTCTATATATCTGGATACAATTCCTTTGTCAGACATATTGCAAATAAAGTTTCTCAGATATGGTTTGCCTTTCTTTTGATGAACAGAAGTTTTTAATGGAGTCCAATTTTTTCTTTTATCTATTAGCTCTCTTTATGTCCTTTTAAGAAATCTTTACTTCAGCCAAGTTTATAAAGATATTGTTCTGTATTTTTCTAGGAATTTGATTAACTTTTAAATGTAGGTCTACTATCCACTTCAAACTTATTTTTCTTTATGGTATGCAGAAAGGTTTGAGGTTTGTTTATATCCCATAGACATATGCAATTACTCCAGAACCATTTATTAAAAAGATCATCTTTACTCTCACTAGCTTGTACTGGGAACTTGTCATAAATTCAGTGACCATATGTGTGTAGGTTTACTTTTGCATTGTCAATTCGGTATCATTGGTAGATGTGCCTTAATTTTTGTATCTTGAAATCTGGTAGAGTAAGCCCTCTAACTTTGAATTTTATTAAGATTATCTTGAATATTCTAGATTCCTAATTTTTCATATAAATGTTAGAATTAGCTTGTCAATTTCCACCTACTTCCCCAAAAAACTGTTCTAAGATTGATTAGAATAATATTGAATCAATAGATTTTAATTTGGATAAAAGCAATGTAAAAGACAAGGAACTTAGACTTTCCATCTCGTGTTTGTTTTGGTGACTTGTGTTTTTGTGTTTTTAAAGAATTTTTTTTCCATTTCACTGATTTTTAAAAATTTAGTAAATGTAAATTCTTTAAAAATCACTTATTACCTTTTTAATATCTTTACAATATACAGTTATGTTCCTGTTTTTACTTTGGATAGTGATTTGGATAATTTATGTTTTTTATTCTCTCCTACCCCCTTTTCTTGTCCATCTTACTAGTCGTTTATGAATTTAATTAATCTTTTCAAGGTATCAACTTTTGTCTTTGTTGACTGTCTCTATTGTATGCCTGTTTCTGCTCTACCCTAATTATTTTCTTTCTTCTACCTACTTTGAGATTAGTTTGCTGTTCTTTTTCTCACTTTCCAAAGCAGAAGCTTAAATTATTGATTTTAGACCATTCTTTTGTAATACATGCATGTAAAACTATAAAATTCCTGCTAAGCTTGCTTTAGCTGTATCTCATAAATTTTGACATGTATTTTTATTATCATTTAGCTCAAAATATTTTCTTTTTTAAAAAGATTTGATTTATTTATTTGAGAAAGAGAGAGAGAGAGACAGCATGAGTGGGGGAAGGGGCAGAGAGAAAGAGGTAAGCAGACTCCCCCTTGAATGGGGAGCCCAAAGCGAGGCTCCATGTGGGGCTCAATCCCAGGACGCTGAGATCATGACTGAACTGAAGTCAGAGGCTTAACTGACTGAGCCACCCACCAGCTCAAAATATTTTCTAATTTCCTTTGTGATTTATTCTCTGAATTTAGGCTTACTTAGAAGTATGTTGCTTAATTTCTAAACATTTATAGATTTTTCTGTTCATTATCTGTTATTCAGTTCTAATGGAATACTTGAATGATCAGAATGTGACTTAAATCCTTAGGAATTTGTCAAGGCTTATTTTAAGAACAGAATATAGTCTATTTTGGTAAATGTGTTATGTGCACTATGGGAGAATATGCTTTTTGTGGTTGTTGCATATGATGTTCTATATATGTTAACTAGATAAATTTGGTTTGTCAGTTCTTCAAATCTTATTCTTATTGAATTTTTTTTTAGGTTTGAGCAATTAACTTTTTTTTCTTTTAAATATCCTTTGTTTTTTAGGACAGTTTTAGGTTCAGAGCAAAACTGAGTAGAAATCAGAGTTCCTTTATACCTTCTGCCTCTACACATGCCCATCCTCCTCCACTATCAACACCTGAGTGGGACATTTGTTACAGTTGATGAGCCTCCATTGACATATCATTTACATCCAAACTCCACAGTTTACATTAGGAATCATTCCATGTTGTACATTTCATACGTTTGGACAAATGTATAATGACATATATCCACCATTATAATGACATATAGAATAGTTTCTGTGCCCTAAAAATCCTCTTTGTTCTGCCTATTCATCCCTCCCTCCCCCCAACCCTGGCAACCACTGGTCATTTTTATTGTCTATAGCTTTGCCTTTTCTAAAATGATACATAGTTAGAGTCATACAGTATGTGGCCTTTTCAGAATGACTTCTTTCACTTAGTAATATGCATTTAAAATGTCTTCATGTCTTTTCATGGCTTGATAGCTTCTATTTTTAGTACTGAATAACATTCCACTCTTTGGATGTACCACAGTTTATTTATCCATTCACCTACTGAAGGACGTCATGATTGCTTCCAAATTCTGGCAATTATGAATCAAGCTGTTATAAACATTCATGTGCAGGTTTTTGCGTGGACATAAATTTTCAACTCTTTTGGGTAAATACCAAGAAATGCAATCGCTGGGTTGTATGGTTAGAGTATGTTTAATTTTTTTAAGAAACTGCCAAACTGTTTTTCAAAGAGGCTGCACCATTTTGCATTTCCACCAGCAATGAAAGAGTTTCTGTTGCTCCACATCCTTGCCAGCATTTGGTGTCAGTGTTCTGGATTTTGGACATGTCTGGAGTGGTATTTCATTGTTGTTTTAATTTGCGTTTCCCTGATGACACGTCACGTGGAGCAGTTTTTCATGGTTATTTGCTATCTATATAACTTCTTTGGTGAGCTATCTTTTAAGGTCTTTGGCACTTTATTTATTTAAATTCAATTAATTAACATATAATGTATTATTAGTTTCAGAGGTAGAGTTCAGTGATTCATCAGTTGTATATAACACCCAGTACTTATTACATCACCTGCCCTCCTTAATGCCCATCACCCAATTACACCCTCCCCCTACCCCCCTCCTCTCCAGAAACCCTCAGTTTGTTTCTTAGAGTTAAGAATCTCTTATGGTTTGTCTCCCTCTCTGATTACATCTTGTTTGTCTTGTTTTATTTTTCCCTCCCTTCATCTATGCTCCTCTGTTTTGTTTCTTAAATTCCACAACTGAGTGAGATCATATGGTATTTGTCTTTCTCTGACTGACTTATTTCAATTAGCATAATACCCTCTAGTTCCATACATGTCATTGCAAATGGCAAGATTTCATTTTTTGATGGCTGAGTAATATTCCATTATATATATGTGTGTGTGCGTGTGTATGTGTGTGATATATATATATATATATCACACCATATCTTCTTTATCCATTCATCTGTTGATGGACACCCAGGCTCTTTCCACAGTTTGGCTATTGTGGATATTGGGGTGTAAGTGCTCTGTTGGATCTCTACATTTGTATCTTTGGGGTAAATACCCAGTAGTGCAATTGCTGGGTCATAGGGTAGTTCTATTTTCAACTTTTTGAGGAACCTCCATACTGTTTTCCAGAGTGGCTGCACCAGCTTGCATTCCCACCAACAGTGTAAGAGGGTTCCCCTTTCTCCACATCCTCACCAACACTTGTTGTTTCCTGACTTGTTAATTTTAGCCGTTCTGACTGGTGTGAGGTGGTATCTCATTGTGATTTCGATTTGTATTTCCCTGATGCCAAGTGATGTGGAACATTTTTTCATATGTCTGTTGGCCATTTGTATGTCTTCTTTGGGGAAATGTCCGTTTGTATGTCTTCTTTGGGGAAATGTCCGTTCATGTCTTCTGTTTGGTGCTTTTTTAAAATGGCTTATTTATTTTTTTATTGTTGAGTCATAAGAGTTCTTTGTATATTTTGGATAATATTCCTTTATCAGATGTGGTTTTTGCACATTTTCTCCTAGTCTGTGGCTTGTCCTTTCATTCTCTTGACATTGCCTTTCACAGAGCAGAAGGTTTTAATTTTAATGAACTCAAGATTATCAATTTTTTTTCATGACTCATGCCTTTGGTGTTTTATATAAAAATTTATTGCCATATTCAAGATTACCTAGATTTTCCTTCTTGTTTTATTCTAGGAGTTTATAATTTTGCATTTTCCATTTAAGTCTAGAATTCATTTTTGTGATGGATGTAATATCTGTGTCTAAATTCTTTTCTCTGTTTTTTTTTTTTTTTTTTTGCATGTGGATGTCCAGTTGTTCCAGCACCATGAGTTGGGAAGACTATCATTTCTCCTTTGAATTGCTTTTTTTCCTTTGTCAAAGATCAGTCAACTATACTTATGTGGAGCTACTTCTGGGCTCTCCATTTTGTTCTATTGATCTATTATCTGCTCCTTCTCCAATACCACATTGTCTTGATAAATGTCACTTTTTAGTAAGTTTTGAAGTCAGAGAGTGTTGGTCCTCTAACTTTGTTCTCCTTCAATATTGTATTGGCTATTCTGAATCTATCTTTTTGGGTTTTTGTCTCCTTGTTCTATTAGTTATTGAGAGAATTGTTGAAATCTTGTAGTTTTAATATCAGTTAAAATTTAGTGTATTATATTTTTCAAATCTTATATCCTTACTAAATTTTTTATCTGTTTATGCTCTCATTTACTGAGAAAGGGTGTGTTTAAATGGCCAATTACAATTGTGCATATACTTTTTTATTCCTTTAGTTCTGTTAACTCCTGCGTTGTATATTTTGAATCTATATTATTAGGTCCATACAAGTTTAGGCTGATGTAACTCCTTGTTGAATGAGACTTTTATCTCTATAAAGTGTTTCTTTGTGTGTTGTAACATTTCTTGCACTCACTGTAATTTTGTCCAATATTAATACGGTAATAGCATCCTTTCTTATGGTAAGTGTTTACATGGAATATCTTTTTTCCATTGTTTTATTTTCAGATTACATTTACTTTTAAATTTAAAGTATATTTCTAATAAATAGCATGCAATTAGATCTTTTAAAATCCAACTTGATCAGAAAACTATAGAATACTCATGAAAGAAATTTAGGAAGACACAAAGAAATGTAACGACATTCTGTGTTCATGGATGGGAAGACCAAATATTGTGAAAATGTCTATGTTACCTAGAGCAATCTACACATTTAATGCAATCCCCATCAAAATACTATCCACTTTTTTCAAAGAAATGGAACAAATAATCCTAAAATGTGTATGGAACCAGAAAAGACCCCGAATAGCCAGAGGAATGTTGAAAAAGAAAAGCAAAGCTGGCAGCATCATAATTCCGGACTTCACGCTCTATTATAAAGCTGTCATCATCAAGACAGTATGGTACTGGCACAAAAACAGACACATAGATCAATGGAACAGAATAGAGAGCCCAGAAATGGGCCCTCAACTCTATGGTCAATTAATCTTTGACAAAGCAGGAAAGAATGTCTAATGGAAAAAAGACAGTCTCTTCAACAAATGGTGTTGGGAAAATTGGACAGTCACATGCAGAAGAATGAAACTGGACCATTTCCTTACACCACACACAAAAATAGACTCCAAATGGTTGAAAGACCTAAATGTGAGACAGGAGTCCATCAAAATCCTAAAGGAGAATACAGGCAGCAACCTCTTCGACCTCAGCCACAGCAACTTCTTCCTAGAAACATCGCCAAAGGCAAGGGAAGCAAGGGCAAAAATGAACTATTGGGACTTCATCAAGATAAAAAGCTTTTGCACAGC
>NC_138373.1:79421723-79437024 GCF_054177405.1 Leptonychotes weddellii
TCTAGAACCCTCAGTTTGTTTCTCAGAGTCCATAGTCTCTCATGGTTCGTCTCCCCCTCTGATTTCCCCCCCTTCATTCTTCCCCTCCTGCTATCTTCTTCTTTTTTTTTTCTTTATCTAAAAAATATGAAGACATCTTGGAGCCTGGCACAATATCTGGCACATACTAGAAACTCAATAAACATGAAACAAATATGGTTATATTTGAAATGTAAATAGCTGCCCATATATTTTAAGTTGTCCATATATTAAGGCAGTTGTTCATATATTTTAGTATCAAACAAATGAAGATATTCTGGCATTTAATAATTCAAGATAACTTTCCATATACTCATACACACACACATGCACACCCCAAATTAATTCACCCATCATCTATTTTGATTCAATAACTTACTGCTGAAATTTTTATGGTTATGCCATATTAATATGGTTCACATTTGATGATTTTTTTTTGAAATAGACAACTGTAAAATATATAAACTTCAGGGATAAGGAATTCTTTCCATGGGTTTCATGACCATTATAAACTTAACTTTTTTATACTTATTTCTGAAATTCAATACTCTTAATTAACTGAGACACAGCAGTACATGACAAAGTATCTCCTTTTCTACATAAGGTTACCCTGTCTATCCACGCTCATGCATAGATGATTTTTTACTTGATGAGGCTTCTTGGTTCTGATGTTTCCTCTCATTCTTTAGCATCATCTGCTTTATCCCCTGAAGACACCCCTGCGCTAGTCAGCATTTCCATGCACCCAATCCTTAATAAAACATAACTTAAAACTTCAGTTCACTTTATCCAACATTTATTAAATACCTGCCAAGTGCTATGATAGGTGAAAAAAAAAGCTGAATTAAATTCCTTCTTGTATCATTTCTTCTTCCTTGGTGATATCAGTGGTTAAGAGTGATTGCTCTGAATAATCCAGTGGGTCCTTTACTGTGTGACTTCTAAACCTCATTTTCCTCATTTTAAAATGGAGATCGAAATAGTACCCACATCAAAGATTTGTTGAGGGAAAAATGCAATGTTGATAAACTATTTACAGCAGTCCCAGAAACATAGTATGTGCTCAGTTAATATTGGCTATTATTCTCCTCTACACGGATCAATGTTTCAAAGGAGTAGAATAGATTATTACAAGATTATGTATGTTTGATACACTTCTATCCAGTTATCATCCTCAAAATCCTATGAAAAATGTCTTCCTATGGCCAATATCAAAATTTTAATTCCAATATATTTATATATACTTATTCATCATTTCCTGCAGATTAGCACTACAGATGCAAATATGAGTAAGACTTGTTTCCAGTAGGAGATTAGGTGCAATAAACTCTCTTCCTTCACATTTTTCCTAGTGTGAGATATCTGACATCATTCTTTCCCGGTTGTCTTCAAATCTCCCACCTCTTTGTCTACTCAAATGTATTGACCATTTTTCACATTAACTACAAATTTCATCAATGATTCAACTTTGATACCTTGAACTTCTCCTTTACATACTCTTACCTAAGGAGCATTTTTACTCATATGGTGGCCGTGTTTTCCAGTAGGAAAATTATATCTAAAGTGATTCATCTTTGATCTCTTCTTCACATACATCTTTGCAGGCTATTTTGTAATATCAAAAATCAAATATGTGGGACAGCTCAGTGATAGTTGAAAAAGAAAGAACTTTGGGGTCAAATTGACCTGTTTGGTTTCTAGTTACATAACTTCTTATCTGCATGACTACTTATTTGACATCTTCCTCTTTTCCTCATCTTTACAATGAGAATAATTACACTCACCTTTCAAAGTCATAAGGGGGGGGATAAATGGAGACAGTGAAGTAGAGTGCTTTGTACAATGCCCTTGTTCTCTAAGTGCCATTGGAAAAAGAATTAGAGATTAAATTAGGGCTGTTTAATTATTTAGTATATTGTTCTTGTGAGGCTTCCAAAATTTTCTACATAAAAGGTGTGAAATATATTCTCCCAACTTTAAAATCTTATTTAACAATTTAATTTTCCCATCAGAAAGAAAAAAATCAGTTTTGGGGCACCTGGGTGGCTCAGTTGGTTAAGCGTCTGCCTTTGGTTCAGGTCATGATCCCAGGGTCCTGGGATGGAGCCCCGCTTCGGGCTCCCTGCTCCGCGGGAAGCCTGCTTCTCCCTCTCCCACCCCCCCTGCTTGTGTTCCCTCTCTCGCTGTGTCTCTCTCTGTCAAATAAATAAATAAAATCTTTAAAAAAAAAAGAAAAAGAAAAAAATCAGTTTCTAGATGAAATAATTTATACTTTGTACACTATCAGTAAGTTGCAGCATAGGGGATGGGAAGGACACTGTGTTTGGATTTAGGAACCTGAATTCTAGTCCCAGCTCTGCCATCAGCTGTGTGATCGGTGGATGAGCTCTTTAATTTCTCCGGGCTGAGGTATTCTCATATGGAAGACACATGGATTTCTAAAGTTCCTTACAATTCTATCATTTTATGATACTAAACACTTCCTTTCTTTCAAGTGAAAGCTTATGTTACGAGATGAAGTGGGTCCCTTCAAAACTTGTATGTTGAAGTCCTGCTTCCCGAGACCCCAGAATGTAACGTTATTTGGAGATGGGGTTATTGCATGTATAATGTGAAGATGAGGTCACATTATGCACACAATGCAGTAGAGTAGGCCCCTGATCCAATAGGATTGGTGTCCTCATAGAAGGGGAAAACGAGATGGATATGCACACAGGGAAAATGTCATGTAACAATGAAGGCAGAGATCAGGCTGATCCTTCACAAGCCAAGGAACATCAAAGATTGCCATCAAAACACCAGAAGCAAGGGGAGAGACACAAAGCAGATTCTTCTTCACAGGCCTCAGAAGAGACCAACCCTATGGACACCTTGAACTAGTACTTGGAGCCTCCAGCACTGTGGAACAGCACCCTTCAATTGTTTAAGTATTCCATGTGTAGTACTTTGTTATGGCGGCCCTAGGAAACTAATAAATCTTATTCCATAATTAACTAAAAAATGTTGAACTTCAGTTATGATATAAATATATGTGCAGAGATACGTATTTGTAAGTACATATAAGTAATATAAAGTATACTATCCAACAATTCATTTGATTGATTTATTGTTTCAAGTAGACTGTTGATTGAAATATTGAACAATTAAACATTGAATTCAATTACTGAACATTAGAGTTTCAAATGGAGAAGAACTTATTTTAAGGAAAAGCTTCAAAATTATAATGGCTTTTTTATATCAGAATGGTCCCTAAATATATTTCCTTCTTTTTGAAGTCTAAGAGGATGTTGCTATCTCTAAATTGCCTCTCAGTTTTTAACAGCTCCCTAAATGGGTTTCCTGAGCAAGTGAGAAGAGCAGAAGACGCCTTCTCGGTCAGCATTCTTGGTTCATATCACACAGGCTCATGCTTCTGTGGTATTTTGATTTTCTTATGAGACTGCTTTTCCCATTTGCCTTGCATCTCTTTTTGTTTCCCTTTATGAGAATGTGAGCCCTGTGAACTTAAGGTTCAGAACACTTTCATCAAATCTGAGAAATATCAATTTGACCATTGCCTACATAATAGCCTGTTATGTATCCTTTCATCCTAAAGAAAGCCCATAATTGATAATTGGGGCACATTTGATCATAAAACCTTCCTCCACAAAACTACTTAGGGGACCACTTCTAATTCAAAAGATCTCAATTCAGAGCCAGAAAATTGGAATGCCCTGTCATTCATCGAAACACAGTCATAAATGCTTCTGTTAGGAAAATACCTTAAGAATATTTTTAAAAGATTTTTTAGCTTTTATAAGCTGACCATAAAGATTAGGAATATGGGCTCTGTAGTTAAAGTAAGCTGGGTTCAAATCCCAATTTTGCCACTTGACTAGCGGGTGGCCCTGGGATCACAATGCCACCTCCATAAACACAGTGTCCTCATCTGTACCACTACTAATGCCAACCTTGAAAGGTGGTTGTGAGGATTAATGAGATAGAGCATGTAAAGTACTTAACACAGCACTTGGAGCATAGTACTGACTATCCAATGCTCAGTGAAGGCTCTCAGGTGTATTCTTAGCAACGGTGACAACATTGAGAACACTGCCAGTTTTCAGTCATTATGAACAATGGAACATTTCAGTGGGGCAGACTGGGTGCCTCCTAAGTGATTATAGGCGATTAAATAGGTTCATTTGTATTTGGCCACTTCATACAGACACCATCTAACTATGGCCTCTGAATATTAGGATGCAAATTTTTTTTTTTAAAGATTTTATTTATTTATTTGACAGAGAAAGACACAGCGAGAGAGGGAACACAAACGGGGAGTGGGAGAGGGAGAAGCAGGCTTCCCGCGGAGCAGGGAGCCCGATGCGGGACTCGATCCCGGGACTCCAGGATCATGACCTGAGCCGAAGGCAGTCGCTTAACCAGCTGAGCCACCCAGGCGCCCTAGGATGCAAATTTGAAAGCATTGACTAGTATATGACACGGCACTGCTGCTGTCTACATAAACATAGGGTTCTCTCTGAGAAAGACTAATGCATGACACAGAGATAGAAGAGAAAATAAAGACATAAACTGCAAATGATTACTTTTAATTGAGTACATCATTGGAAGGTAAAGTAAAAACTTTGAAACTCTCTGCAAGTCCCAGGATTTTATACACTGCCCACGTTTAGTTCCTCTGTCAGACCTGCCATTTTATGTGTAATATAATACCGCTTAAGGTTATCAATCTTTAACAAAGTATACCATTGTTTTATAGCCACTCCTGCTTTGCAATACAAATGACATAATTACTTGTTCTGGCTGAAGGGGGTCCAGTTCCTCTAGTTCATTTTTTAAATGCAAATCTTATTAAGTATTTTATCCTAAAATGGCTAATGCAAAAAGGGCAGTCCTAGACTAAGATGGACAACATGCCTAAAAAATAAATAAATACTAGGCAAGTAATGAAACCTGAATTAAATCAGCCTAGTGGAAACCAAATTGATTACTTATTGAAATATGTTAACATGGTGTAATGGGTAACTGCCAAAGTCAGATATACAATAATATTACATGAATCATTGTCAGATAATAACAAAGGTTTGTAAGAGCAATAAGAAATTTTAAAACCTCTTCTGCCGAAATCGAGATGCTCATAAAAAAATTACAGATGGTGATCTGTATATTATGTAGTTCTGTTAAAAAGACCCTTTCGTTTTTTACAGGTCGTCTTTTTGTTTTTCTTCAAAATTCATAGGCTTATTGTCAAATAGAATAATGGGCAGTTTTTCTATAAAATCTTGCAAGAAATTTTTAGTAATGCTAAATGCATCGACTCTGCTCAATTCATTTTAAGATTTCAGCTCTGCAACAAAGAAAGTCTTTTTGAAAATCCTTTTTTTTAATTTTGAAATGTGCAATACATATGAAAAGTATATTTTGTATACTTTTGTGTGTACAGTTTAAAGAACAGAAAAATGAACACCCCATGTACATACCACTGTCCTAGCCTAAAAGAATATAGTTCCTGTCTTTGGAGCTACCTGGAACAATGCCTTTTAAGAGATTGCTTTCACTGAAGCTGTTCTGAAAATAATTGAATTAAACTGTTTGGTTGCTTTAAATGTATCCATTGGTTTCTAGAATGTATCCATTAGTACTTATAGTTTTTTTTTTTAAACCCAATCCAATTGTTTCAATGTCCAGCTCAAACTGATGTGCAATGTAATTTAAAAAATTGAGATGTAATACTTCATACATTTGTTCACTGTTTAACAGTTAGAGAGCACTTCATAGCTATAGTTACTCTACAAGTTATTTGCTAACTTAAAAGATATAATTCCCAAACAACACTTGGTTTCACAACATTTAAATAGCAGTAGGGAAAAGCTGGGGGCAGGAAATCAATCCAAATGCAAATCATTGTCCTACCTTTAAATTTTAAATTTGGTCCTTTATGCCTCAGTTTCCCCTAAGATATATTTGAAAGACGTACTAACGGCCTTCCAGGATTGACAAGGTATTTGAGTATTTTGTTTGCCTGATCAAAGAGAGCTCAACAAAGAGGGGAAAGCCCACTGACTCCTGCTGGGAAGAAAGTGACTTCATTAGCACATCATAGGGGTGCCCCTTTGAAAGTGTGTTAAATTGTGTTAACAGTTTGGTTAAGAGGTGGGAGTGTGACTGGTTTAAACTTGTCTCATTAACATACTAGTGTGATTCTGAGTTGGATTTTGCAAGCCTGTTACAGTATTTCCCCATTCCTCTCCCTAGAATTCCTCACACTTTCTACTTCTCAGCTGTGGACTGTTATCGAGGCTCTGTTCTTGAGTGATTTCTAGCCCTAGGACTCTTCCTTTGTTTCAGTCATCAAGAACTATTAGGAGCTCATTTTCCCAAGGAAGGGCCATTTCAATGTATTCTGTTGTTTCAGCAGCCCTTTGTCTTCCCCTTGAAGAAGAAATGAACCACCATGCTTTCCAGAGAGGCTGGCACTCAGAGAGGCGTATTGCTTTATGTGATGAGAGATGTAGAAGGAGGCCCAAGTGACTGGACACACACACCCTAAGGGTTATCTGTGCAACCAATAATTAAGTTCTTAGAGGCTGATTACTTTCTGTTGCTTAGATGCAAAGCAAACAGAAGTATCGTACACAGGATAAAAGCCAAAGAGCTGAGTATGTGTAAACCTCTTTTGGAAGATTTATTACATGTCACAATGTGGCTATAACTTATTCTCATCTGTCCCTCTTGGCACTTACCAACAGTGATGAAAATGGAGAGTCTTTACTCAAGGAACTCTTGACTGCATTACTATTAAATTATTTGCATATTGGTAGCACAGAGGAATCCTAGGATGGCATTTTTCCAAGTTTCATTACCCTAACCTTCACCACTCAATAAGAGTTCCCACAATTCCAATGAGGTAGAGAGAAAACAGTGGAGCTATTTGCCTTCTGAGCATTTTCACTGTTAACTAATGAAGAATGCAGGTCAGTGATGCTAGCTGAAAGAATGGAAGGATGGAAGGATAGATGGATGGATAGAAGAACCCAATTGTTTATTAACAGAGCAAACTGTATGGTTCATGGGGGGTGGGGGGGGCATTAAATGAATGAGAACAATTCTATTGCAAAGCCACAGAGCCCCCTATTGGTAACACACTATAATTTATCTTGCTTATTGCCATTCTATTTTGTTGAACAGTTTCATCATGAATTTATGTCACAGACAGATGGGTGGCCATAAATCTTTCTCCATCCAGTTGTGTACCTTTCGCTAACTACAAAGTATCCACCTGCATATGCACTACAGTATACTTACCTTAACAAATAGACTTACATAGAGTTCAAGGTAGACCCCACAGCATCATTATTTTCTCCATCTTACTAGGTGTAAAATTACCAGTATTTTTATGAGCTATTTTTATCATTGTTAGCTTGACTTTTAAAGACCTAACCTTCCCCTACCTCACTTACAAATGAGATCTAATTTAAAGTGAATTTCTGCCTTTCAGACCAATTAGGGTAATGTTTCCTGCTTTCCTCTTTCATTTAGAATCTTCCACCTTGTTCTTCTATCAACACATTATTGCATTTCATTAGCAGAACCAGGGTGGCTTGGGGTAGGGTTAGAGAGAACTAAAGGTCTTCTAAAATCTTTAGTAGCTTCCCAAAGCCACCCCCAGTTAAATAATTAATTATTTAAATAACAAGAGAATTAGCAAACATGTATTTGAAAACTTCATCTCAATATCATTTGTATTGATTTATAACACAGAGTTTAAATTTTTAAAAGTGTACTTACTAGGGAAATGCAGCCTCCAGGAAAGTCCCCTGAATCTGCTTTCAACTACATTGTTGCTCCAAATCTCCATCAACATGAAAATTCTGGAGCCATTGCTGTTTGTCTTCTACCCTGATATTTCTTTTTATTTCCTCACATGCATTACAGCAGCAAGGTCTTAATCCTGCTCATGCTTAGCTGATGGCTGAACTCTACATCTATCCCATTTCATAATGCTTTAATCCAATTAGTCTTTAACTCAAAACTTATTCTTCTTAGAAATTCTTCCTCACTGAACCCTAATCCTTGACTCACCCACAAATCCATACAATCCTTTCCTTGTTAATTATACAAATTATAGAACAAACTCAATAAGTATTTGTTAAAATACTGTATTAGATAAAATATTTCCATTTCTGTCACTTTTTCCAGTCTTTTCTGAATTCTCTTAATCTAGTATCCTATAAATACTGTTGTTCCCTAATTTTGTTGTTTTTAAATTTTTCCTCTCTTTAGCCTTGTATAATCTTCCTTGAAAATCTCAACATGTCTTATAGCCTCTTTAAACTACTACCAGTATAATGACTCCCAGTGTCTCCTCAACATTTTCATCAGGATACACCAGAATTTCCTCCAACTCAACAAATCTATTTATTCAGCAATCATTTATTAAGAGACTTCTGTTCAGGCCATGATGGAGTACCTAGTTTTGTAATTAAATTCCCATGATAAATTGGGGCGCCTGGGTGGCTCAGTCGTTAAGCACCTGCCTTTGGCTCGGGTCATGATCCCAGCGTTCTGGGATCGAGCCCCGCATCGGGCTCCCTGCTCCACGGGAAGCCTGCTTCTCCCTCTCCCACTCCCCCTGCTTGTGTTCCCTCTCTTGCTGTGTCTCTCTCGTCAAATAAATAAATAAAATCTTTAAAAAAAAAAATTCCCATGATAAACAACTAGAAAACCTAGGAAAAAATATATATATAAGAGAACTGTTTTTAGGCATTTGACTGCAATTGAGGCAAGGCTACAACCCATGAAAAAAGTCTGGCTCATGGGTGAGCACCATAACCACCCATCAGGACCTTGGGCATCTCCTGACCTTACACTGAGAGAGCTTCCAGTATATCTGGCTGAGAGTCGGGGCTGGGAAAGAGTATAGAGTGTTCAACCAAGTCAGTTCTGGTATGCCAAGATTAGGGCCCTTGCTGAGAAAGCCTGAGATCCTGATATATGATGATCATCTGCATGTATGTGCCCAATGATTTGGCCTCCCCAAATCGTCTGAATACTTAGGTCCTACAGAGGTGACCTTTTCAAGAGCTCCACTTCCTGCATGTGGGGAAACACTGTTGAGTCCTCTCTCCCACAAGGCAACAGGGTCACCTTCAGGATTTTCCCCCCTATCTTCTTTTCTGCATTCCAGGCCATAATTTGATTTAAGTCATAGCAAAAGCAAGCAAGGATATACGAGGCCTGATTAGTGAAGAAAGGGACTATGAAAGAAAGAGAAAGAAAGAAAGAAAGAAAGAAAGAAAGAAAGAAAGAAAGAAAGAAAGAAAGAAAGAACAAAAAGAAAGAAAGAAAGAAAAAGAAAGAAAGAAAGAAAGAAAGAAAGAAAGAAAGAAAGAAAGAAAGAAAGAAAGAAAGAAAGAAAAAGAAGGACCTTCAATAATGTATGTATGGAGAAGAGACTGTGCAGAGTACTCACAACTGAATTTTGAGGGTTCTTGATCAAGAGGACAGGTCATAAAGCTAAATAAAGGAGAGTTTATTAATTTAGAAGCATTCTCTCAGGATATGACTTTAACACTTGACAAGGACTCCAGAGGATGATGCAAATTTTTTGCTATAGTGTCTTTTAGAAATTTAGAGAAAGTGATAGCCTATGATAATTGAAGTTGCAATGCTTGAACTGCCCTGACAATGGGGAAAAGGATAAAAAGCCTCAGGGAAGTGGGCATGCTAGGACGGCTGTATTATGTGAGACCAGAAGACCCACTAGAGGATAATGTTCCACAGGAACATAACTACGTTCTAGATTATGTTCCAGAGATAATACCATTCAACAAGGCCATCAGGAACCCACTGATCTGAGGGATACCAGAATCAATAATAAGTTAATTGGTGGCTCTCTTCCTCAGGCCAAGATGGATACTAGGAGATCCTGTCACAGAACTTGGTTTGTAAATGATAAGGTTTTATAAAACACATGAGCTCCAGGGAGTGGAAAACAAATTCTATGGAGTTTCTGGGAGCCAGTTCAGCAAAGTTTCCGGTACTTAATCATAAGGGCTATCCCAGGACAACCTCACCAAAGTAAAGACTCTTTACTGTATCTTACATCACCTGCCACAAAGAAAGAACCACAACAGTCAGTTGGCTTCTTTGGGTTCCGGAAGCAACACACATTCCACATCTAAGAATACTGCTCTGGCCCATGTAGTAAGGATATAGTGAACTGATAGACTTGAATAGGGTCTGGAACAGAAAAGTTCTCTACAGCAAGACCAGGCTGCAGTAAATAAAACCTGCAGTCTGGGACTTAAAATCCAGCAGACTTTATGATTGCAGAGGTTTCAGCAGTGTAAAATATGCAGTATGGATTTTATGACAAATTCCAGTGGGAAAATCACAATTCAAGCCACCATCTGCAGCAAAAAAAACAAAAAAACAAAAAAACAAAATAAGACAAAACAAAACTATCTTCCCTTAAGAAAAAAAAAAAAACAGCTTCTGGTATGCTACTAGATTCACAGTTTATCCATTAGTCTCTCTAAAACTTCCTATGAGCTTAATTACATTGGACCCACCAAGTCATATAATCAGGTGGTCCCAGCAGCAATCCATCATAAATTGAAACTGTATATCCTAAGCAGAAGCATAAGGCATAAGTAAGCTGTGTGAACAAGTTGCCCAAAACAACATGCCACTCACCATGGTTGTATCAGCATCTTTCTTTCAGTTAATACCAATGGCCATGTGAAAGATATTATGATCAGCTGAAAAAGGGAAACAAAGCCCTGAAGGATGGGTTAACGAGGTTAATGGAAGGATTGGCTTGTTATGTGATATAAGCTGACAGTGACGGGGCTTGCGCTATGGTGATACTTAGAGGTGACCTTGACAGATACTGGTGAAGCGAAATCTGCCCAATGGGTGGAACTTTCAGTACTGCTTATATCTATGCATGCTTTGGCAAAAGAAGTGTTCTGAGTTGAGAATACATAATGAATTCAAAGGCAGTGGTAAATGGCTTGGTTCACTTGCCAAGGCACTGATGGAAATAAATTGAAAGATCAGTGACAAGAGGGTCTAGAGATCAGGCTTGTACATGTATATATGGAATAGGTATAAAGTGAATATTTTTATTCATTATGTCAATGCCCACAGAAAGCACCAACCATGGATCAGGCACTGAAAAACCAAGTAGACAAGGTAATTCAGCAAGTTGTCATAAGTCAGCCTTTGTCATTAGCCACTCAGAACTAGCTCAATAGGCACACAGAAGGATTGACCACAGTGGCAGAGACTGAGACTATGTATGGGACCAATAGCATGTGATACCGCTTACCAAGGCTAATATAGCTACTGTATCCTCTGACTGACGAACAGCGAGCAACAAGATCGACACAAAATACGGCACTATTTCTGAAAGAGACACCACCACTTGGTGGCAAGCTGACTAGTTTTGGCTGTTTTTACCTTAGGAGGGCAAATGACACTTTTACTGGGTATGAGTTTGAATTCTGCCTGTAGGACTTTAGCCAAAACCATTATCTGGAAGCTTATAGAGTGTCAAATTTACAGCTGTGATGATCACGATTGCATGTCAAGTTTGCTAGGCCACGGTACCCAGTTTTTGGTTAAACACCAGTCTAGATGCTGCTGTGAAGATATTTTTTAGATGTGATTAGCATTTAAATTAGTAGACTTTGAGTAAAGCAGTTTACCTTCCGTAGTGTTGGTGGGCCTCATCCAATCTGTGGAAAGCCTTAAGAAAAAGACTGAAGTCTTCTGAGGAAGAAGGAATTCTTCCCCCAGACAGTCTTTGGACTCAAGACTGCACCATCAACTTTTCTCTGAGTCTCCAGCCTGCTAGTCTGCCCTGCAAATTTCAGACTTGTCAGCCCCCACAAATACGTGAGCCAGTTCTTTAATATCTTTCTCTCCCTCTCAATCGCCACACAACACAAACACACACACACACACACATACACATGCACACAAACACAAGATATGAAAATAAACCCAAAACATGGGATCCACTAGTCATATCATCCAATGCACCACCCAGAATTAGCTAGCCTTAGAACTTTGGAATGACCTGCTGGAGGCAGTGCGGAAGCACCTGCACAGAAGCAATATTCTGTGAGGATGGGTTACCAACCCTTAGGGTGCAGCATCCACATTGAAGGAGATACTTACCTCCAAAATAAAACATGCATGCATACATTAACCAAAAGGTAAAAGTAAAAGTGTGTCTACATATACATCATCACGCTTAATGATCTACTGGAGGATTTTAAACTTTCCATTACTACAACTTTGTGTTCTACACGTTTGAGCTCCTGGTCCTTCAATAGGTCTTACCATACTCTTGCCAGCAGACATGTGTAGCAATTGACCTCCATCCTATGTTTGCCCCTTGGGCACTTTGGAATCCCGAGATCAGGAAACAACAGACAAGAAGAGTCGTCATCTTGTTAGGGGCAATCGATCCTTACCAGTAAGATGAGTTAAGACTTCTTACATAATGGGCCAGAGAAGAATATTCTTGGAATCTACTTGGATGTCTCTTGGTACTTCATTGCCTGATAGTGCATGTGAATGAACAAATGCATTAACTCTATTCTGAGAAGGGTTTTGCTACAAGAAACTCAGATGTTCCTGGGTCACTCCATGAGTCATGGAGACCAGCAGAGATAGCACTGAGGGTCAGGGGATTTTAAATTATTGTGGAAGAGAGAAAAGGAATACCTGTTATGGCCCCAAGAACAAATACAGCAGTGGTGGGCTGTAGTTTGTCCCATTAATCTCTCTTTTTTTCCACCCTAGAAAAGAGGTCCATTGGAACTCTGAAGGAGCTACCCCCTAAAGTATAAAAAAGTGGATCCATGTGTAATGCAACAGGTGGATCAGGATAGTCATGGAGTTGTTCCTCTCTGATCCCTCTTTGAGGGAAACTTGTCATTCAGTTATATTGAGTATTGGTAACCAACAGCCTCCACCTGCAATACTTTAAGGATGCACTTCAATGTTTGAGCCAAGGCTGTGTTTTTGCCACGTAGCCCAAACTAATGACTAAGCAGAGCAGGGGTACTATGACCTGGCCATTTCTCACTAACATGGGACTCCTCAAGGGGGTAGAATTTGCATCAGAGATCCCCAAAGAGTTAGTCAAGGCTGTGTCAGATTTGTATCATGGCATGAGGCTCTTCCTGCCCAAGTCTTTTTCTTTCCTAATTTCTCCTCACAGATGTCAGATCAGCCTCATGATCTGACAAACCCGCTTTCTGCCTTTTTATCTTTCAGGAGAGTTACCAACTCCTCCCATTACCCCAATAAACATCGTGTGCTCCTTAACCCTGCATCAATGTTGGACACACTATGGAAGCCAGAAAACATCTTCAGAGTGTTAAAGGAAACAACTGCTAAAATCTAGCATGCTATCTCCAGTGAAATTATCCCTCGGATTTGAAGGTGAAATAAAGACATTCTCAGACAAAGGGGAAAAAGCTGAAAGATTGTGTCACTAGCAGCCCAACATTACAAGAAATACTAAAGGATTTCCTTCAGGTTTAAGAAAAATAAGCCAAGATAAAAGCAGAGAGTGGAAAAGAAATAAACAGCTCTGGAATGCATAAATATATGGATAAATGTGAGACTGTTGACTATTTGGAGCAATAATCATATTTTGTGGGACTTTTTTTATATTAGAATTATGGGCATGACAAAATTAGCAAAAAAAAAAAGATGAAAGTGTATTAAATGGAGTCAACTGGTAAAAACAGCTTGCATTGTTTAAGTTGTTCTAAAAGTACTATTTTAAGGTACACTGGAATAAATTAAAGAAGTAATTTCTCAGATAACCACAAAATAATAATACTAAAAGTTATACATCCCTGGGGTGGAGCAAGATGGCAGAGGAGTAGGAGACCTGGATTTCGTCTGGTCTCAGAAATTCAGCTGGATAGGGATCAAACCATTCTGAACACCTACAAACTCAACAGGAGATCAAAGAAAAGAATAGCAACAACTCTCTAAACAGAAAAGCAACCACTTTCTGGAAGGTAGGATGTGCGGAGAAGTGAATCCGAGGTGATATTCAGGAGGATAGAAAGCAGGGGAGGGAGCCTCCGTCGGCCGCTTCTGGCAAGTGATAGAGCCCCGGAGCACAAAATCGGAACTTTTAGAAGCTGGCTCCACTGAGGGATGTCGCTCCAGTGGCTAAGCGGGGGGTGGAACCCTCACTGGGACAGTGTGGTCTCAGGACCCTCGGGGTCACAGAAAGTCCGGGGGTGCCTGAGTGCGGCAGAGCTCCCAGATATCGAAGCAGGGAAACCAGCTGCAGAGACAGAGCCGACTCGTGGGCTCGCAGCTCGGGGTTGCCATAAACTGTGATCCGCGGCACAGTTGGGACAATGCTCCTCCAGCAGGGACCCAACAAGTGGCAGATCCGGGGAGACTCCCCTTCCTCGCCCTGGAGGAGCGGTGCAGGAGCGCACCGCAGGGATCTGCTGGGTTTGGAGACTCCACACGGGGTTGGGTACCAGAGATAGAAATGCTCAGTCACAGACCGGGTGAGCACGGAGTGCGGCTGGAGACCGGGGAGATGGGAGTGATTGACTGCTTCTCTCTGGGGGCTCACTGAGGAGCGGGCCCTGAGTTCTCGGCTCCTCCGGGGTGGAGATTCGGAGGCCACCATTTTCAATCTCGGCCTCCAAAGCTGTACGGAAAGTTTGCAGGGAACAAAAGCTCCCAGACCAAACCCGAGCAGATTACTTAGCCCAGACCAGCAAGGGCAGGGCAATTCCACCTCCGGCAAAGACATTTGGGAACCATGGCAACAGGCCCCTCCCCCAGAAGATCAGCGAGAACAGCCAGCCAAGACCAAGTTTACGGATCAATGAGAACGGCAGAACTCCAGAGCTAGGGGAATACTGCACATAGAATTCATGGCTTTTTTACCATGATTCTTTAGTCTTTCAAAGTTTTGTTTGTTTTTTTTTTTTTTTTGGATACCATTAGTTTATTATAAAAGACAGACATGAAAATTATTTACATGATGAAAGATTTCACAACTTCACTGGAATGGGCAGCTTCACTTCATGCCATTTTAATAATGATTTCAGTCCACATACTTTCCGAGAATGTCACCATCTCTAAATAAGAAATAATCCTTGTCATCTAGAACTACTTTGGTGCCTCCATATTCTGGGAGAAGAACTTTATCTCCAACTTTCACACTAACTGGTTGAATCTCTCCACCCTTTCCTTTAGAGCCCGATCCAACAGCTACTAC
>NC_138373.1:79437524-79449763 GCF_054177405.1 Leptonychotes weddellii
AGGATGGTTAGCCTGGTGATGAGTATTAAAGAGGGCACGTTCTGCATGGAGCACTGGGTTTTATATGCAAATAATGAATCATGGAACACTACATCAAAAACTAATGATGTAATGTATGGTGATTAACATAACAATAAAAAATTTAAAAAAAGTTACTGTTTGTTAAACTTTCTGTCTATGAACCCTGGACACACTTAGCTTTACTATTTTTTCTCCAATTGGAGAATTTTGATTTCTACATCTTTGAAATGAATCTAAATTTTTGTCAAATATTTCCTGAATCTTAGATGAAATTTGTTGCAGCCTCAAACCATTATTTGCTATGCTTATCAGAGGCTGAATTAAAAAAATATAATATACTTACATTTTCTATCTTTTTTGAGAGATTGTTAGTATGCCTTTAAACTTTAGTACTAACCCAAAGATAGCTATGTCAGCCGGTTGCAAAAGAAAATTCTGTTGAGGTACGCAAGCCATACCCTCTCAGACAATGGACCTAACCTACAGACTAAATCAAAAAGGAGAGGGAAATATGCAAAAAGAAACTTACCTAAGGAGCATCAGTAGTTATTTCTGCAATAAATGCCATTTGCAATCACGACTGTCTCTGTAGAGGCAGAGGGCCCAGGAAGAACATTAATCTAACTCAGTATTTTGGTAATACTCTTAATTAACACATGAACTTAGTCACCTCCCCTACATACTCCTCCATCTATGTTCTCTAACTCATAAATAGCCTTATCAGCCTTCCAGTTTTTCCAAAATGGAAACCTCCAGCTATTCTCAAGTCCTCTCCCTCTCCACAGCCAATCAAATGTGAAATTCTGTCAGTTCCGCTTCTGAAAACTGATGGCATTCATTTCCTTCTCAACTTGTTCCTTAATTCAAAGGCCCACCTTCTAACCTGGACCTAATGCGGGAGTCACTAACCGCCCTACCTCCCCCTGGTCCGCGATGCCTTCCAGTCAGTCTTCACTTCACCAGAGTTAAAGACCTGGCTTGTCATTGCCTGCATGAAAATCTTTTAAGTTCTATCCAAAGAATACAAAGAATTCTAAAGAATCGAAACCATCCTTTTTATGGAGTTCATGTTGAGAGATTTACGGCTTCTGCACTGGGCTTTTCAGAGCCAAGCATTAATAAAAGAAATGACGCTGGTATTGCTAAATATTTTTACTACAAACTTCTTACTAACATATGCTTATTAAATATTTACAATTGTTCCAACTATAGTTTTAAATTTCTTTCAAAGTAGATACATACATATCATATGTTATATGTGCTATGTATATACATTACATATACATGTATATATTTACATTTTACTTTGTTTTGAAAAACTTGGTAAGCCGCTTTCAACCTTAGGAGCAGTAATCGAGAGATGACCATCTTATTAGGTTGCTAAAAGTGTGCCCTAAATACCCTAGTTTATAATTCAGCAAAGTACTTGGAGGAGGCACAGGAGATGATGAATGGTAAAGATGGGATTATTACTCAAGTCTCATTTGTGACAGTTGACTTCCGTGATATTTATCTTACATTTTTCTTTTTGGCTGTGTGTGTGAGTGTAATACACTTTATATATTAGCATTGGTCCATCTGTTATTATATTGGCAGCAGGAGATTTTCATTGATTAGTTTCTCTCTATTTGCTTTTTCTTTCTCTAAACCTTCATGCTGTAATGCAGAAGATTTATTTTCAATGATTTATTAAAATGTAATTCTAAGGTGACTCCTTATCAAGGAAGTAATCTGCGGGCTATCTTTGTTTAAACTTGCAACCTGCTTTGTCAAGGAAAACTGCCTATGAAATTTTTATTATAATAGACAGC
This sequence comes from Leptonychotes weddellii, assembly GCF_054177405.1. Classification (NCBI taxonomy): domain Eukaryota; kingdom Metazoa; phylum Chordata; class Mammalia; order Carnivora; family Phocidae; genus Leptonychotes; species Leptonychotes weddellii. The sequence goes on from NC_138373.1 coordinate 79,439,357, forward strand.
TTTTCATAATGAATGAGAAACAGCTATTATGATTGAAAACAAATTGCTCTGAAACATATTCTTTGAAACAATGTGCTGCTTAATTGTATTTTGGAGGAGGGGGGAAGCAAAGGCAATTCTATTTAATTGGTTACATTTTTCAGTTCTATAAATTAATTTGCACTACCCAATATCACTTAATTTTTCCCTAGGAAAGCTTTTGCTTGCCCTAGCAATATTATAACTGCTAATTCAATTACACTGAAATTGTTTAATAGAAAATATAATTGCTTATTCATACAGAATACCCATTAAAGAAGTGCAAAAGCGTGAACCCGAGGGTTACTGCATATTAATACTTTGGGAATAAAGATGGGAATGTTGTGCAGGGAAGGTGCTGGCTGATCTTTAATTGTTCATCACCTGCCTCCAAAATAATATGAATGGACCCAAACTAAATGACCACTCATTACAAGTTTCAATTTAGGAGCTTGGCTGGGGTCAGCAGATTGCTTATGCTGATCGAAATGATTTGAAGTTGTGATTACCATAAGCAATTTAAATTTTATTGATCTCCTCTTCTGAAAGTTGTAATTGAGCATAGATGTTGGACCCAGAGCTCTCCAAACTAAATTGTACTCTGAAGCCCTTGCTGGATTCCTGCAAGAATCAATAAGCAGTCAGTCACATTAACAATGAAATAGGTCCATTAACATATGGTGCTATTGGTGAAACTTTATTTAGGAAGGGTGTTAGTTCACTTCATTGTTTTATCAATGAATCTTGGCTGTACAAGGAAAAGTATTGCTTTAATATGTGTAATAAGCTTGTATGAAAATGAAATTATATATTATAAATATATGGAATATGACTTGGTAGGCAGTTGAGTCCTTATATGAGAGTCATTGTGATTCATATCATCATTTTACTGTAAACAGAGGTTTCATATGACTGGAATTGCAGCTCGCCTGCTGCGGTGCTTTGCAGTAATTCGGAATTTTTATTCCTCTTTATTAGATACAAGGTTTCCCTCCATCAAGGTTAAGTACATCCCGAAGTCTCCATGTTCAGTGGTAAGTAGTGGCTTGTTAGGGAAGCTATATGACCTATCCTGCTGAGCCAGAGAGAGAAAGCTGGGAATTCTAACAGAAATCCAAACAGTTCCAGGCAATTTGGGGCAGTATTATATACCTGGAGCACCGAGCTTTAGGAACAACTCTGGCTTACCTAGTATTATCAAATTATAAAATGCTTAAAACTGTAGAAGTCTTTTAGAACTTTATGACGGGGCACCTGGGTGCTGCAGTATGTTGAGCATCGACTCTTGGTTTTGGTGCAGGTCGTGATCTCGGGTGATGAGATCCAGCCCCACCTGGGGCTCTGCACTGAGCGTGGAGTCTGCTTAAGACTCTCTCTCTCTGCCCTGCCCCTGCACTCTCACATGCTCTCTCTCTAAAATAAATACATAAATCTTTAAAAAAATTTACAGCAATAGGACATTGTTTATTTTTCCCAAATTAATCAGTTCCTTTTTCTTCCATTCACTTCCCCCTTGCTTCCCTCTCAAACGATGCATAGTAAACTCTAGAGGATTCTCCACCTCTTGGAAATTTTAAATCTCAAGAAGTGTGGGGATAATAACACAATCATCTAAGAAACTTCCTGCTAATCCCATGAGTTTTGGGGTGTCTGAATTACTTATTGCATGGGGCCCTTTAAAGGAGCAGAGTATGGTGAAGGAGGAAGAAAATGAGATCAAAAACCATTCTGTCCAATTTTTATTACTTAAGATTAATTTAATCAGAGTACATATAGCTAAGTTTTATTTGTGGATTCGACCAAGGTCAGGAATGGTGAAGAGGTGGGAAGGGAATGTCAGATCAAGGGTCAGATCAAGGTAGAGAATCTTACCTGATTCAGGATGTGGTTCAGGTTTTTGCGAGACTATCTCAAAGAATTCTGGAACTCAGCTTCTCAACTACATCTTTTGTCCCCATGACGTTGATTGTATAAATAAAGCCCAACAGGAATTTTATGTCAAATATGGCCTTGGGTCACGTCTGTCTTTATGGGGAAGTTCTTTATGGGGGCTTTGCTTAAATAATCTAAAACAGCAATAAGGATTCCCATGGGCTATGGAAGAGCCATATTTTATGAATCTGAGTATCACACTTTTTATCCACTTATATTATTGAAATAAAGGCTAAGTGGATTGGAAATGTTATATAATCTTTCTATGTCTCAGTTTCCTCAGCAGTTTAAGGATAATAGTAGAAGACACTTCATATACAGGGTTGATGTGGAGATAGAATGAGATAGCCCATGGAAGGAGTCTAGTACAGTACCTGCTAGAGAATGTGCTCTCAATAGAGGTTTGTTATTATTAGGAAGATATATGTCTGGGTTGCCTGGGATCGCCTCCGTTTCTTATCGTGTCCCCTTACAATGGTTTGGATGAAAAACTAAATGTCCTCTCAAGCAATTACTAGCATTCAATGAAAAGTGAGGGAAAAGCATGGCATGATCCCCTCCAGTTCCATCCATGTCAATGCAAATGGTAGGTATTCATCCTTTCTGACGGCTGAGTAATATTCCATTGTATATATGAACCACATCTTCTTTATCCACTCATCTGTTGAAGGGCATCTCGGCTCCTTCATATGGTTTCACTCATATGGGGAACATAAACAATAACACGGAGGACCATAGGGGAAGGGGGAAATCTGAAGGGGGAGAAATCAGAGAGGGAGATGAACCATGAGAGACTATGGACCCTGGGAAACAATCTGAGGGTTTCAGAGGGGAGGGGAGTGGAGGGATGGGGTCGCTGGGTCATGGGTACTAAGGAGGGCACATGTTGTGATGAACACTGGGTGTTATATGCAACTAAGGAATCACTGACCACTACATCAAAAACTAATCATGTACTATACAGTGGCTAACTGAACATAATAAAAAAATAAATAAATAAAGCCAAAAACCTGGGGAAAAAAAAAAAGCATGGCCTAGAAATTTTCTGCTGACAGAATCAGAAAATGAGAGAATGAGAGAACTCGAGGAGCCATGTGGTTGGCTAGAAGGTTAGAGTTCATGGAGGACAAGGTGATGTGGGGCCCAGAACGTAGATAGGTCTCGACAAAATGCAGAACTGCTAAACATTTTTTCTTCCATGCCCCTACCTTCCTTGTGAGATCTCTGCCCCCTACTTCAAGTGGTCACTGTTCTGCCTGGGCATTCCTCCTTTCCTGTGATGTTCCCACTCTGCCCGAGCCTGCCTCATGCTTCCTGGGATGACATCAGATTCAGGTCAGCTTTCTCTGGGGACAGATTTCATGTTCTGAGTGTTGTTTTTGTTGTTATCACCTCCAGCTTATTCACTTCTAACCCATTCTTTATGCTCCATCTTTGATAAATGATCTCACATTTAAATTCAGATTAAATAGCAATGGCTTTGTTTTTTATTTGTTTGTTGTTGTTGTCGTTGTTGTTTGGAATAACTGTTTGTTGAGTGCATGATTAAATACATGAACATTCACAGGGGCATTTATATTTTAGTAGATGTCTCTGGTGATGCAGTCCCTTAACTTTAACAGACCATTCTTAAAAGGGAACTTTTAGGTTCCATTGCAGGCCACTAAAGGAGATATTACAAAGCAGGAAGCTTTCTGGGCATCTCTTAAATCATATGGTATTGGTAATTATTTGACCTACTTGCACAGTGGGGGAGATTTAAGAGAAGATTCAGAGGAAGATATAGGATAAATGGGTGAAGAGGATGTTAAGCAAATTAATAGGAAAGCAAAATAGGAGTGATAAAATAATAGAAAAAAAAACAAAGAAAATAAAGTGGGGTTGCTTTGGGGACACCAGAAGCTAAGAGGATGATAAGTTATTTCAGTGAATCATCCTGGGTTCAAATGGCAGTTTCTTCACTTCCTGACTATGTGACTGTGAGCAAGTTACTTAACTCTTCCAGGTTTCATCTGTAAAGTGGGCATAAAAGTACTTCTTACCTTATAGGTCATGAGAATTATGTAAAAGAATCTGTGTAAAGCACTTCTCATATAGCCTGGCACCTAGTGAATGCTCAATAGTAGTTACCATGAAACACTTAATGCAATAGAAACGCAAAGTAACATTTCTCCCATTACAATGTGATTTTTTTCCTACTTTATCTAACGCCATAGATAAGAAAAGGCCTCATGATTCATCTTCCTTCTTTTTCCTGGCTGGTAGCAACTAGAGAAAAGTTTTTCTTCCTTTGGAAAAATGGGTAGTTTTTCTGGTAAATGATTTCTTTTACCCCATGGTGATTTGGTTTCAGATAATGATATGAATCAAAATGTAAATCCAAGAGCTGATGATTGCAAGGGCTGTGTGTATTTTGCTAAAGGGCCAGTGTAACACCAACCACAAGCTGCCAATTGTTGGAATTACATTGTAGATTAAGGTAAAGCAGTCTTTCATGAACCATGGAGTATTCCCCGGCTTCCTACACAAAGGTACTCACTGGCATTACTGTGATGGATAACCTCAACATTTTAGCACCTTAACCTAATAGTTTTCCGTTTCTGCTCAAATGACAGTCAGTCCAGTGTTCTTGAGTCAGTACAAGGTTTTATGTAGGGACTGTGATACTGAGGATGCTTCCATCTTGGGGTCCCTCCATATCCTCTAGCTTTGTAGTCCTCTGTGAAATAATGTGTTGTAATTACATAAATTATTGGATGACTTCTACAAATAGAGGGGAATTCTCAAAGAGAAAGTCTTTTTTTAAAAAAAAGATTTATTTGAGCCAGAGAGAGCATGAGCAGGGGGAGGGACAGAGGAAGAGGGAGAGAATCCCAAGGGGACTCCCCTCGGATCAGTCTCACAAGCCTGAGATCATGACCTGAGCAGAAACCGAGAGACGGAGGCTCAACCAGCTGAGTCACCCAGGCACCCAAAGAGAAAGTCCTTTTGATTTCCAATCTGACTGCTTTCTCAGAACCCAGGACTCATCTCTCCTAGGCGCATGTATACCTGACGCAGCAGTGATGTGTGTTCTACAGCCTTGGAACAGCAAACTAGAAATACCTTTTTCCTGTACCAACACTGCCTCCTAGCCGAGAATGGTGTGTGTGAACAGCCCATTCTCCAGACGTATCCACCATGTGAGCCTGGACGTTTTCCTTATTGACTTAAATGGTGGAAAATGGTTGGGTGAAGGGTGGTGGTACGGTGCGTGCTTGGACAGGGAAGAAAAACTCCACTGACCAGTAGGAGATTGTTTTTAAGTGGAATCCTTTTGAACTCAAAACAGTTACAAAAAGCAAGGTGAAGAATATGAAGCTGTTTCTCTAATTCACTTTATTCTGAAGGCCTGCATCTTATGGGAAGGTGTGACCAACCAGATTCAACTCTGCTCACATCCTGTATTTTCCGGTCTAAATATAACTAATTGACATTTAAATGGATTGGGGCTATTAGTACAGAAAGTGTGATGGCTATGTTCCCAATGATTTTATATCTCCCATCCCTTCAACCTTCTTCCTTCCTTTAAAAAAAATACTTTATTTATTTAAATTTTTAGAGAGAGAGCACAGGGAAGAACAGAGAGAGAGAGGTTCAGTCCCACGACCTCCTGAGATCCTGACCTGAGCCGACGCCAAGAGTCGGATGCTTACCCGACTGAGCCACCCAAGCACCACAAACTGTCTTCCTTTCAGCCTGTCTCTCAAATTCTCTGGTTTGCATGTTGTTTCTCAGTGAATGCCTTGCTAATAGGTCTCATTTTTCTTATTTTTTTAACTACTGAAGTTTTTCTGGAGGTAAAAATAAAAATTTATTTTATTGGAAATACCTGTGCCTATTTAAAAACTCAATTGCCTGTATATTCAAGAATGATTAATTTGTATAATAAGCTGATTAGTACAGTCATCACATTTTTTTTTTTTTTTAAAGACACACTCCATTTGTGTTTTCTGTGCATATTTATTGGCAAGTACTCACATGGCCATAGTGAACCCGGCAGTATGTGGTGTATTTTTGTGCCCTGGAAAAAGAAGAAATGGATTTATGAATGGTTTGGGGTTTTTGTCCTACTATCCCTCTCACAGAATCCTGAAGTTTTTAAACAGATGACTAGGTCCAGCAAAATGATGCTGATGAAAAGTGAAGGATTCTACTATGCAACTGGGCTTTGACAGAACAGTTTTACATAAAGAGAAAGTCATTATTGAAACTTGGCCATGACAAAGAAGCCAGTACAGCTTACTTTTGTCATCTAGTCTTAAATTCATCAACCTTGATTTAAGAAAGGTTTTGATACCATGCTGAAGAAGAAAAGATTTCTATTTTGAGATCAGTAGACATGAGCCACTCGAATGAGAGACAAATGAGTCGTCTAGAAGGGCGACAGCAGAGGATATTGTTTATATCAGCATGGAACAGAATGAGCTGCTGCTGAAAACTACAAGAATCCCAATTAGACATATTTTTCCTCTGGATGGAAACTGGTAACAAAGATAAAGGAGTTCAGTAATTAACTCTTTATTTTTCTGCCCACTCTTTTGTGTCAGGCGCTGAAAACCATGCCCGCCCTGAAATCTTGAATATTGAACATTTTGATGTTTCTGCCCTTTTTTCTAAAGATGTAACATTTCCCACAATTTTGTAGCCCTGAGAACTATCACTTCTTTTCCCCCGATAATCCCAGTTCCATGCAACTTGTAAAAGGCAGTCTGACCCTGAGACTTCATAGTGGGTGGCAGATGTCTTTCGTGAATGCCTACTTCTGCTATTAAAATAAAATGACAGGAAACACCACAGAGAGAGTTCTTTTATTCGGAAAAAAATTGGGGTTGTCATATGATGTGAAATACAAATCTAAGGGCTTTGGCAGTCACTAACCTCATGTAGCCTGATTATCACTGGAAGGTAAATGTAACATCTACCTTCAAGACTCTGTGAAAGATGCATTGTGTGAAAGGCAAGACTGCTTTCTGGCGCTACTTACATGTTAGCAATTTATTACATGAAAATGCAGAGTGCAACTCAGACAACTTGTAAGTGCTTATTGAAGTTGCCAGGCAAAAATATTTTCCTCCATGCTACATTAGCATTTTCTGGTGTAGACCAGCTGATCTTTTTGAATTGGGCTGCATGAACCATCACATCCAACATGTAAATTTAGTATGTATGTTTAAATATTTTTCCTTTCAAATTGGAACCCGAATTCATATTATATCCAATATATTCTGAAAAAAATAAAAAGTCAGTTTGCAGCCTTTTGTTCCCTCCGGACATCTATGAATTCTAAGAGCCTACAAGCTTAATGTGAAGAAGATCAGGGATGTTTTCAGGAGCCCAGAGAGTCACTTATTCTACTTTTTAGAAGTTCTTCGTTCTTATTACTAATTTTATGTACCATAATCATTCACCTTGAACATTTGATAATATGTTTAAAATACTATCCTCTCCTTAATTGTTTTCAACAAGCACTTTTACTGAACATCCACCAGGCAAAAAAGTACCATTTCGAGTGTTCTGGAAACTCCTGCTTTCGTTTATTAATAATTCCCCAAAAGAATGTCTGCTTCAGACATTAGTTTCTGAAATAGAATCGAATCTTAATTAGTTCAAGAGAAACTCTACTTAAGTAGTCTTAGAGAAAATGCGCTCATTTCCCCCTCTAATATATCCTCCCATTGTTTGACTGTGATGAGAATGGTCTTTTAAAAGAGGCCTCAGGTGTGAAACCAACTGTTCAGGCTCATTGTCAGCTGCTGGCTCCTAGAGTATTAATTCAAAATTAGGGAAAATATAAGACTATGTCTACATTGGCCAACTCTGTTGCAAAATTGAGCAATTTTCAGTTAAGGGTGCATCATCCTCTACAATGCCCTTGAGGAAGATTCCAAAGCTCATTCTATTTCCATCTGCTTCCATCATTAGAGAACGCAGTTGATTGATTCAACCTTACTAACAAGAAGAACGGATGCTGTTTAACTAAAAGGTGAGTAGAGGCATAACATCTATGTCAAAATTTAGAAAAATAACATGTTCTTTGTTAATTTATATCCAGATATGTATACATAAAATTTCAGATATACATACATATCATTTTTAAAGATAAAAATTATGGTTCTTATGGTTTAAAATGGCCGTATTTGTATTGGGCCCTTGTTATTGGGTGAAAAGTGCAAAACAAGAGTGGGCATCCAGGAGCTGACCCCTGCCTCTCCTCCCGTCTTTTATCAGGAAACGAACTCCGAATGCTAATATCACACCTCTTCCATGCCAGTCGTTTAGCATCCTTGATATAGCACATTATCAGCAGCATTATCATTCACATTCTTATTGATGGAATTCAGTGGAAACAGCTTATTTCCTTCAATATATCAGAACTTCCTTTTGGGTAAAAATTGGTATCTATTTAATGGGGTGCCCGGGTGGCTCAATTGGTTAAGCGACTGCCCTCGGCTCAGGTCATGATCCTGGAGTCCTGGGATCGAGTCCCGCATCGGGCTCCCTGCTCAGTGGGGAGTCTGCTTCTCCCTCTGACCCTCCTCCCTCTCATGCTCTCTGTCTCTCATTCTCTCTGTCTCAAATAAATAAATAAAATCTTTTAAAAAAAATTGGTATCTATTTAAAATCCCTTGTGGGCCCTAGTAGAGTGCTGTATACAAAGTAGGCACTCAGGGAATATATGTTGGAGGATGAATTAATTAAAAGCATGATTTTCTAAACTACTTATTAAATGCTTAAGGTACAGATAGTTAATTGCTCCCCCCCGGTATGTATTCACCCCTTCTTTCTTTTTTTTTTTTTAAAGATTTTATTTATTTACTTGACAGAGAGAGAGAGTAGCAGAGGCAGATGGAGTGGCAGACTCCCTGCTGAGCAGGGAGCCCGACACGGGGCTTGATCCCAGGACCCCGAAATCATGACCTGAGCCGAAGGCAGATGTCCAACCAACTGAGCCACCCAGGTGCCCCTTCACCCCTTCTTTCTTGTAGGAACAGAATCCCTACCCCCATCCTTCAGTTTTAGCAGTGCACACGTCTACCTAGGGACTACATTTCTCCATCTGCCTAGCAGATAGATAATGTGTTCAAGGTCTAGCTCATTTCTTTAACAATGACACTGTTGCCTTCCACTTTTTTCATCTTTTCAGGGGTGGTGGTGAGTCATTTTCCCTCCTATGAGATGAGCAACCCTTAGGGAATGGGAGAAACTAAGGCAGAAGATATCTAGATGGAGTCAAGCCATTTATGGGTTAAGAACCTCTCCCCTATCTCTGCACCATTACATGTGAGAGAAATAAAGTTCTATTTTATTTGAGTGATTGTATTTTGGAGTATCTTTGCCACTGCAGCTTCGCCAGCCGTCTATCTTACATAAATACATAATGGTCTTTTCCTTAGGTGCCATTCTAGAATTTCATGGATCCATCCATTGTCCTCTAGGAGGGCCATGATACTCTGACAAAGCAGCTAGGCCTGACTCGGAAGAGCACTTGTGTCCTACCTGTTGAAGACCGGAGAACACTCTGTTAAGGATGCCAGCTCGCAAGTAAAATATGGGCAAAATTTGTTAAGGTTGACGTCTTCCTCGTACAGAAGCACTACATCCTGGGGAAGTCAGCATCACACATTACCAGACTAAGCAGCCCTTGGTTGGTTATGCAATCTGTAACTCTGCCTCAAATAAATTCAACAGGAATTTCTTTTAGGCTTTATCAAAAACTGAAAACAAAGCTGAAACTTAGCTTTGGATAATTAAACTATTTTTTCTAAAAGCTTCTATGTGTTCACACACACAAAAATTATGAACAAATAGAGGAAAAAGATTGTTTTATATTTCCGCTTACACAGAAATCATATTTTTGTACATAGGAAAAGAGTAAACTTATATTTGGGTCTCAGTTCAGATTTGTTGAATTGATTGTTCAGAATATAGACGTTCAAGAATATTACAGACTTCCTAGTTTCTATGACTAATAATTAGAATAAATTTAATTATAATTTACTAATCTAAATACTGTTTTTTTCATTGTCCCCCCCGCCTTTGGCCAAATACAAAATTGGCCATTGTTCTATATTGTTTGCAGTACAAAAGGAAATGTTTGGGGGAGTTTTTTAAAGTAAAAAATCAAATGATTACTAGAATTATTTGGGCTTATAGCTGTCCTTCAGTTGGGATTTCCAGAAACTTTATTCTGCATTTTAGATCAAGAAAGCAGGGTTTAGGGCGCCTGGGTGGCTCAGTTGGTTAGGCGACTGCCTTCAGCTCAGGTCATGATCCCAGGGTCCTGGGATCGAGTCCCGCATCGGGCTCCCTGCTCTGCGGGGAGCCTGCTTCTCCCTCTCCCACTCCCCCTGCTTGTGTTCCCTCTCTCGCTGTGTCTCTCTCTGTCAAATAAATAAATAAAATCTTTAAAAAAAA
>NC_138373.1:79449863-79460346 GCF_054177405.1 Leptonychotes weddellii
AAAGCAGGGTTTATTTCTGATCAGGGTTAATGTATTTGCAGAAAAGGAAAGAAAATCTCTATATAACACTTAGGTCAACTTTCCTTTTCTGAGCAATTAATGTGGATGTCATAATAATAACATTTTTCTCCATAATACTAGGCTTTCACGAGAAGAGCTGTCTCATTGTTAAGGTGATCAGTTTTGTCTGGGTAAACAGGAGTTGCTCATGTAGCAATTGTTTGTTTTAGGAAGGCTCTCTATTACTTGTGTTAATCCTCATAATAAAATAGTCTTGGATAGGTAACTTTTTGTGACTATGACTGATATGAATAATGATTAAGAGTGTCTAAATACCTCATTTATTGCTCAATTTTAAAGAGCTAATTGAATCATTGTACATGAAAATGTGGTCCTTTGAAGATTTTTGGCAATCACTTCTAGAAAAAAATAATTGGTTACATTTTTTTAAATTACCTGAGAAACAGTATCAAAATTCATTAATGGATTGAAAAAATAATCAATTACTGAAGAGTTAACTATTTTTTCCAAATAAAAACTACATACTAAGATCTTGAGTTCTGGAGATCATTTTAAATAAAATCTCTACCAACCTTCCTTTATTTGAGAGCACTTTTTAAACTAAAAACAATTAAGTTTTGAGATCCACTTAATTTTTACTTCTTTTAAGTACCAGCATAAACATCTGCCATCTGGCATAGAAATTAACTCATATGGTGGGAGGAGAGATGAGATTTATTTAAAAGTTCTTTGTCTTTGATACTTTTCCCTGCTGCATTTTCCACTAGCGTAATTTGAACCTGACTGTATTTAAATAACCATTTATCGCCATAATGGAAGAGCAGACTTAAAAATACATAACTGCTGTCATTCCAGGAGACCGTATTAAGGAAACAGAATTTGCCTTTCTAGATCAGACCATTTGTCTGTCTTGTCTAACACTTGCCTCTGGCAGTGGCCAATATTGAAGACAATGGAGAACAGCAGAAATATGCAGCATGAGCAGAACCATTTTTTAGGGGAATAATTATTTTCTCAGTTGGTAATCTTAGACTATGGGGTATTAGAATTGAATCACCCCCACCTGTTTATATTATTAATATTTTTATCAATCAATAAAGTAACCAGTTCTGTTAAAATTACTGTACTGAATTAAACTTAATAATCTATGGTATTTCTGTATATGAAATAATCTTATGGAACCAACACTTGGCATTTTAATGCTATGATTTTTAAGCATGAGGAAAATATGAGGACATTTATCTGTATAGCAAAAAAAAAAAAAACTTTTAATTTTGGCTAGAAGTCCAAAGTCTACATAAAAATGTATTTACTGCAAAAGTTCACCTTTTGGGTCCAGAAGACAATCTAACACTATCTAATTTTATAGTAAATTTACTATCGACAGTAGCGGAATAACCCTATTTGGAGTGATTAATGAATTGACCAGAATATAGGCCTACATAATTTTGTCTTCTTGACAACTCACTAATGTTGTTGAAAAATATATTATGGAGGCACATTCATCTCTTGATCCATCTCTGAAGTTATAGGTAGATGCAATGAGCAAAATACTTACCAAGTGTTAGAGCCCAAACACACACATATACAAGCTCTCCAATGCTCCAATCATACCAAACTTCTGGATGTTTCCCAGCCCATTATTAGCCTTCACCTTATCCTCTGCTAATCCCTTCCTTACCTCTCCCCAAGTGAATATAAATGACTTTCCTCTGAGATTATATGAATTATGCACATTCTTCTATAAAACTGCTATTATCCCTCAAGGCATTATAAGTGCATAAAATGTGTGTACTCTGTCAGTCAGCTTCTCACCTGGCCAATAAAAGATACTTATAAAACAGCTTTTTTTCTTATCTTCTTCACAAGCAGAAAAAAATATTGAGGGTCAAAAGTGAATATTTGTTAATTAGCAGTACTGACCAAACTGTACTACAAGTACCACTAATGATGTGACCACCTGTTTTGAACAAGACCTTCATAATGTTCAGAAGTCAAGAGTTTTAAATAATTTGGGTAAACACCTGCATGCCTGGTTACTCAGCTGAACAATGGTGTTGGTGGTCCAAGGTAGTATCACACGTCATTCCTGCCCCCCAGAGTGCTGATGTGTCAGCTACTGATTTAATAAACTCTTCTTGAAATGACTAGTGTCTTTGGAGATATTTTTGCAAAATTTGTTCTTATCCTTATCAGGGGATAATAAAATCATGCACGACCATCGATGACTAAAGATACCCCAATGCCGATGCTTAGGTAGTGAATGAGTTTTAAAAGTACTCTTTATCTAGGTAAGCATTTGAAAATGGTTTATTTCCATTGGCTTGGTACTTAACTGGCAGCAAAAGAAGGGGCCATACATACATACATACATAGTCCAAAACACTCTCCCCTGAAAAAAATCCTTTTCCCTTCTTAAAATAAGAGATGGAATGTTTACTTTGAGCGCAGCTCTAAAGACATCTGGAAATCCTCGAATCAGTTCCTTGCATTTTTGTAGGTTAGCCTTTTCATGGAGGCAAAAAGAACTTCCTTAGAGCAAATACTTCTTCCAGCAAAATCAATCCCTACCTTTTACATGGAGCATATCTAGTCAGAAATAAACTTTCCCAAGATTCCATCCATAATTCTACTAGACAATTTTTAAATCTGTTGGCCAGAGTCTTGACTTTAGTATAAGGTTTATACAACCGTCTCAGCCAGTGATTTTCAAAGGGAGCAAATTTGTCTCCATATAGCCCCTCCCCAGAACATTTGTCAATGTCTGGAGACATTATTATTATTGTCCCCATCGTGGGGTTGGTACTGGCATAAAATGGATAGGCCTGGGATGCTGCTAAACATCCTACAACATATAGGGTGTTCTACCCACAATAAAGAATTGTCTGGTCCACAGTGTCACTAGTGCCAAGGTTAAGGAGCCCTGTTCTGAATGAGGGGCATTAGGAACACAACCAGAGGAAGTAAAAATCTCTGTCCACACACTCTGGAATGAAACTGTAGACACTATACACTAGACAGAAGTTAAACATAAACATATACCATTGTAGAAGTAATACACTGTGCTTCTAATGACCCATTTTTAGCACTCCTCTCTAAGGAACTGGGAAGAGCCCATCTATGTGTTTCTGTTCTGTTCCTCAATTTTCTGGTGTTGCTGACACGCCTGTCTCCCACACAATTCTTCACTAGGTTGTCTGTGTTTTGATTGGTCATGTCCTTGTTTCATGGTCTGCATTGCTATTTGCAAATAAGTCTAATCACTGGGAATGCAATGGCCTCAAATTCATTTTAAGGGGAAGCCTTTGTCATCTTATTCCTAGGGGAGCTTTGCTTGCTCAGCAGCTCTGTGTCTAAACTGAGCATTCTGTGCCATACTGGGACAGAGCAAGAGATTTGTTCTGCAGCCTTCCACAGAAAAGATCACTTCCTGAGCAAGTTCCCCTTGGAAAGGCATCCTTTGTTGACTGGAAATATAAACACTATGATATTCCTTGTACAACATCAGTAAAAATCCACTTATCTTCCCCACCCCATTTGCTGCAGCTACTCAATTTTTTTTCTCTATTTAACCATTTCATGCCCAATGGCAAAAGGGCAAAATGTCATTAAAGTGACAGAACATGCAAAAGTGTCTTTGCAGCTCCGGGTGAAGACTTGTAGGGAAAATGTCTAATTTTAAATTTTCTGAGAGGAGAAGGTGCATTATCGGCTGTCATCTATCCTGTTCATTCTGAAACAATAGAAGTACATATATATATAAAAAGTTTACACCTGTTGGAATTCATTCAAACTTGCCACAGCTCTTGGATATCAACACCAAAACAAACTTTAAAAATTACTCCAAAGCTGAATACATATCTTCAATATATTCTCAAAAGATTAGGCTTAAAAATGAGTGTTGTCTTAAATGACTGGTCTGATTTTCCATTGTCATTGCTTTTCTTTTCACTCAACATGCAAATCATATAACCCTGAATCCCCTTTCTCTCACTGTCCTTACCCCACTGGCCTTTATTGCTTGACCATTCTTGAAGAAATGACAAATGGTTATCTTCAGATCATTTTTGAATGAGAGTAATAATAATAATGATACTGAAGTACAAATTCAGAGAAGACGTGTTGATTCAGAAGCCTGTGTATCTGTGCATGGTGTGAAAGGTGTCCTAAGAAGGTATTAATCTTATTTTCTCCTTTCATGTAACATGAAAGCTGTCATTATTGGGATAGGAATAAAATGAACATAAGCATGATAAATGATAAATACACCCAGAAGTCAATATACTGCTCTGAGAGAGCACTGCTAATCACGCAGTGCAGTAGGCTAATGCGCCATGTGAGCAAGCACCTCAGAGAGCTTCTAAATTTGTAACTCAGGGAAGCTTGGCACTGAACTTGAGCTGCTTTTGGCTTAAGGTGAAACAAAGGGTACAATCATGTTCCATTTGTGGATCACAGTAGCAAACCATGTTTCAGAAGGTGCCTTTGCAAGACAATGTAAAACACAAAACCAATTCTATATCCCTAACAAGGCCTGGTATATACATGAGTTGTTTAATGAATGTTAAATAATGTTAATAAAAATGGGTGAGAGAGTATCACACCTATTTTTTTTTTTTTAATGAACAGTGGAAAGGAAGAGCAAGAGAATCAATTAGTTCTCAGTTTAAAGGCTTTGCCTTATAAATTAAAGCTGATGAACATGATTTTTAAAATGCAAGTGCTGGAGTCTCTATGCTATGGGGGATCTGCCATCTCTGAATACATATTTTTAATACATATTCTTAATTTTTCATAGACAAATGAATCCCAGTGCTTTTGATGATCTCCACATCTCTTACAAGCTCTGTTGTCAGCAATACCATTTCTGTTTTCCTTATTCCATTGAGCCAAGGAGCTGGAAAAGTAGGAAGTTCATGGTTCTGTTATCCCAACTTGAAGGCATTTCTTATTCCCCTATGACAAGAGAGGAATAGATAGCAGTTGAATTAAATATAAACATGGCTTGCTGGATTGGGCTTTTGTGGGTTAAGAGCACTATTAGAGGTAGCAATCCTATTGCTAATTCTTGCGATGAATAGTGATTCTTATTGACATCAGTCACCTTGGTTCTTACTTCTGGTATTTCAGAAGTGCCTCTGCTGCACCCCCTTTCCAGGCAGCTGATGAATTAATTAGTATTTACTGAGCATCTACTACATGCCCAATTTGTTGTTAAGTACCTAGAGAGCCACAAGTCAAATGATAGAGTAAAGCAGAAAGCCTATAGCCATCTAGAAAACACTACCTTCTGTCTGGCAGTTCAGGGAAGAGTTGGAGACATGGGAAGAGTTAGAGACATGTGAAAAGGGAACGTGACCATGGCTAGAAAGAGAGCGTCTACTGCTCAGTTGCCAACCTCCATATGCCGCCACACAGCCCCCACTCTCATATCCATGCTCCAAAGCCAATGAGGACCTGGTGATATATGAGCAAGGTTTGGACCTGGCGAAGAATAACCAAAGAGTGGAAAGGGACCAACCATAGCGATTGCAGCGAGAGACTCAGAATGGTGTGATGGAATGAGCACAAAGAAAAAAGACTTCTCACATTTTTCAAAGTCATAATCTAGTTGACGGGGTGCCCGGGTGGCTCAGTCGGTTAAGGGTCTGCCTTCGACTCAGGTCCTGATCCCAGGATCCTGGGATCGAGTCCCGCATTGTGCTCCCTGCTCAGCCTGCTTCTCCCTCTCCTCACCTGCCGCTCCCCTTGCTTGTGCTCTCTCTCTCTGTGTCAAATAAAGAAATAAATAAAATATTAAAAAAAATAATCTAGTTGACAGACATCAAGACACCGCTGCATGGGTAGGGAGCCAGCCGTGGATGTGAGATCGTTGCCAGCTTTATTTGCCATCAACTAAATCAGTACTGTGCTTTGTTATTTAAACATATTAAAATAAGTTTCACAAGTCATTAGTGTAATAGTTAATATAATATGCATGCAGGTTGATTAATATGTTATTAATATAAGTTATCAATTTATTAGTATAAGTTAATACATAGTTATATATATGTATATAAGATCTATCAACAAGGCTACATACAACAATCTTCTCTCAGCAAGCATTTACTCTCACTGTCTACTGTATCTGGCCTTATGTAGGTACTAAGTGAAGATGACTGAGACATGGTTCCTGCCCTCAAAGAGGACAAACTAATTGCATACTTTCTTTGGAAATGTGCTGATATGGTCACAACACCAGAGTCATGGTCATGACTGGTTAAACATATGAGTTAAATATAGTCATTTTGTTGGTTAAACCAACTAAATTTGAGTCTCCTTAGTCCGGGGATAATTTTTAGATGGGGTGGAACCTGAAGGAAGGATTTGAATACATGAAAGGGATAAGGAGCATTCCACAAAAATGGAAATATGGAAGTGAGAAAGAATCTAGTTTTTGGGAGACAGCATGGTACCTGCCTGACCTGACAAGGAGTTAAGGTCATGCACAGAAATCAAGTGGGAGATAAGGGGGATTTCTGCACTGCTCAGAGAGTAAGTGAAGTCTTTGGAAAGAGATTTGGTCAGGAAGTCAGGAGATCTGAGTTTAGCTTTGTAATCTTGAGCCAATAAATCTTAATCTATCGAGTTTTAATTTTCCTATATATAGAATGACAATGAAAATACATATTTATCTATCATGTAATGCACACCTTCACAGAAGGTTTTCTCGACTGAATAAGGACATAAAGCAAATTGCTTTGAGCTCTTGGAAGAAAGATATTATTCAAATCTAAGGAATTATTTTAAGATCTTAAATTCACTACTTTTATATCTGGTTTTGTTAAAAGAGAAAGATTAGTTTGAAGTTCATCCTGCTGTTTTGGTAAAATTGTTAAAAATGTCTTCCTGATTTTTTTCTGAGCATGAGATAAAATTTATTGTCCTCAGCAAAGTAGATTATCAGTCATTTTCTTTGAACACCTATAGCTCAAAAGTAGCATCTCTTTATACATTTATAACCTAAAAAGTGACAGGTAAACTTACAAAATTCCATTCAAAAATAAGTTAAATGCCTGAAGCAGTTTTTAGTTCTGTATTTCTTTTTCCTATCTGTGTAATACAAATTGATTCTTCCCTAACTTAAATTTTAGCAGTTTCAAAAAAGGTTAATACAAACAAGTTTCCTTCAAGCTTATATTTTAGAGTGTTTTTTTTTCTTACAAACTTCCTAAATTACTCTTCTACTCAACTGCATTTGAACAATCATAGAGAATAGATAGAAACTTCTTCATTCTTGTCTATACCTAACTAATGCTCAGCTATTAACTAAAGTCATACTGCCTCCTAAAATCTAAGAAAGATTAACTTGAACCCTTATTTTATGTCCAGTAGAAAGTCCAGTGTAAGAAAAAACATCCTATCTGAGATTTCTGCTTCTTCTAAAGTAGGTCAGCTCACAGGTCATTTTGCTACCCTGTTCCATTATATTGTCCTAGAGATTGAACTCACCCTGCTTACCTGCTTTCTTCCATTTTTTTTTTTTTTTAAAGTAGGTTCCACACCCAGCTTGGAGACCAACATGGTGCTTGAACTTAGACATCCCTGAGATCAAGACCTGAGCTGAGATCAAGACTCCTGGACACTGGGGCGCCTGGGTGGCTCAGTCGTTAGGCATCTGCCTTGGACTCAGGTCATGGTCCCACGGTCCTGGGATCGAACCCCGCATCGGGCTCCCTGCTCGGCAGGAAGCCTGCTTCTCCCTCCCCTGCTCCCCTTGCTTGTGTTCCCTCTGTCGCTGTGTCTCTCTGTCAAATAACTAAATAAAATCTTAAAAAAAAAAAAAAAGACTCCTGGACACTAAACCGACTAAACCACCCAGGTGCCCCGTTGACCTGCTTTCAATAGATAAACTTCTCATGAGACCTTTTGGTGTTAGCCAAGTTTAATGATTCTTTGGGGGAAATAAACAGGATTGATAATGCAACCTTATACACATAAAAATTGAATATTAAACATCTCAGTTTCCAAACTGTCTGTCTGTAGGGGTTCTCTGGAGATTAGGCTTTAGATTCCTTAGTGTTTTTGAGGTCTACCTCTTCTCTCACTCTCTTAAGAGTCCAACATAAAGCCAAATGAAAACAAATTCTTCACATTTTTATAATACAGAACCATTTGACTCTCTCTTGTTTCTCATTAACTCATAACCATGCAGTTATATTTTGCATCCCAAAACACTTTTCCCAAATCTACATGATTCTTTCCCTGTGAAGGTCTGCTGTTACTGTATTTATATTTAATCACATATTTTATATCAAAATCTGTTTCAGACTGGTTAAACCATAAAACTACTAGAAGAAAATTCTGGTGATTTTTTTTTTTCAAATTTCAGAAGGTTGGGAGGATATTCTAAATATAAAATAGATGTTAAATGACAATATCTAAAAATTTATAAATTTATAGATTTGACCACATTAAAAAAATTAAGCCTATAAGGAATTCACCGTGATTCCTAAATTTTTAAAAATTTATTTCAGTGAAAAACACACAACATAAAATTAACCATTTTAAAGTGAATGATTCAGTGACATTTAGTACATTCACAATGTTGTGCAATCTAGTTCCAAAACATTTGCATTGCTCCAAAAGAGAACCCTGGATTATTAAACAGTCTTTCCTCATTCACTCCTGCCCCTAACTCCTGAAAAACATTGATCTGCATTCTTTCTCTATGGACCTACCTATTCTGGATGTTTTTGTGGAATACAAGTAGATATAAGGGGAATCGTACAATACGTGATCTTTTGTGTCTGGCTTTATTGATTTAGCACATTTTTGATGTTTATCCATGTTGTTGCACACGTTAGTGTTCATTTCTTTTTATGGACAATTAATATTCCATTATATGTATAGACCACAATTTTTTTTCTTTTTTTTTTCTTTCCAAGTTCCCCTTCCCCCCATTCCAAGTTTTTATTTAAATTCCAGTTAGCTAATATACTGTGTAATATGAGTTTTAGGTGTAGAATTTAGTAATTCATCACTTACATACAACACCTGGTGTTCATCACAGGTGCCCTCCTTTATACCCATCACCCATATAGCCCAGCCCTCCCACCCACCTCCCTTCCAGCCACCCTCGGTTTGTTCTCTAAGTTTAAGAGTCTATTTTATGGTTTGCCTCTCTCTCTTTTTCCCCTATGTCCATCTCTTTTCTTCTTGAAGTCCACATATGAGTGCAATCATATGGTATTTGTCTCTGGCTGACTTATTTTGCTTTACATAATACTCTCTAGCTCCATCCACGTCATTGCAAATGTCAAGATTTCATTCTTTTTGATGGCTGAGTAATATTCCAATATATATATTCCAATTCCATTATTTTTGATGGCTGAGAAATATATATATACACACATTACATACACACACATACACTATATATATGTGTGTGTGTGTATATATGTACATATATATATATACCACCTCTTCTTTATCCATTCATCAGTCAATGGATACTTGGGCTCCTTCCAAATTTGGCTATTATTAATAATGCTGCTATAAATATCAGGGTGCATGTATCCCTTTGAGTTAATATTTTTGTATCCTTTGGGTAATTACCTAGTAGTGCAATTGCTGAATCATAGACTAGTTCTACTTTTAACTTTTTGAGGAACCTCCATACTGTTTTCCAGAGTGGCTGCACCAGCTTGCATTCCCATTAACAGCGTAAGAGGGTTCCCCTTTCTCTGCATCCTCGCCAACATCTGTTGTTTCCTGTGTTGTTAATTTTAGCCATTCTGACTGGTGTGGGGAAATATCTCATTGTAGTTTTGATTTATATTTCCCTGATGGTAAGTGATGTTGAGCATCTTTTCATGTGTCTGTTGGCCATCTGTACATAGTCTTTGGAAAAACGTGTGTTCATGTCTTCTGCCCATTTTTTAACTGGATTATTTATATTTTGGGTGTTGAGTTTCATAAGTTCTTTATATATTTTGGATACTAACCCTTTACCAGATATGTCATTTGCAAATCTGTTCTCCCATTCTGAAGGTTGTCTTTTACTTTTGCTGATTATTTCCTTCACTGTGTAGAAACTTTTTATCTTGATGAAGTCCCAATAGTTCATTTTTGCTTTGTTTCCCTTGCCTCAGGAGATGTATCTAGTAAGAAGTTGTTATGGCCAAGGTCAAAGAGGTTACTGCCTGTGGTCTCCTCTAGGAGTTTGATGGTTTCCTGTCTCAAATCTAGGTCTTTCACCCATTTTGAGTTTATTTTTGTGTATAGTATAAGAAAGTGGTCCAGTTTCATTCTTTTGCAAGTTATTGACCAGTTTTCCCAACACCATTTGTTGAAAAGACTGTCTTTTTTTCCATTGGATATTCTTTCCTGCTTTGTTGAAGTTTAGTTGACCATGTAGTTGTGGGCTCATTAATGGGTTTTCTATTCTGTTCTATTGATCTATGTAAGTGGTTTTTTTTTT
>NC_138373.1:79460446-79469607 GCF_054177405.1 Leptonychotes weddellii
TTTTTATGCCAGTACCATACTGTCTTGAACACTACAGCTTTGTAATATAACTTGAAATCTGGAATTGTGATGCCTCTAGCTTTGCTTTTCTTTTTCAAGATTGCTTTGACTATTTGGGGTCTTTTGCAGTTCCATACAAATTTTAGGACTGTTTGTTCTAGCTCTGTGAAAACTGCTGGTGGTATTTTGATAGGAAATATATTAAATGTATACATTGCTTTGGGTAATATAAACATTTTAACAATATTTGTTCTTCCAATCTATAAACATGAAATGTTTCTCCATTTCTTTGTGTCTTCTTCACTTTCTATCATCAGTGTTTTATAGTTTTCAGAGTACAGATCTTTTACTTCTTTGGTTAGGTTTATTCCTAGGTATCTTATGGGGTTTGGTGCAATTGTAAATGGGATTGATTTCTTGATTTCTCTTTCTGCTGCTTCATTATTGGTTTGTAGAAATGAAATAGAGTTCTGTATTTTGAAATTTTATCCTGTGACTTTACTGAATTCGTGTATCAGTCTGAGCAATTTTTTGGTGTAGTCTTTTGAGTTTCTTATATAGAGTATCATGTCATCTGCATATAGTGTAAATTTGACTTCTTCCTTGCTGATTTGGATGCCTTTTATTTCGTTGTGTTATCTGACCGCTGAGTCTAGGACTTCCAGTACTATGTTAAATAACAGTGGTGAGAGTGGACATCCTTGTCTTGTTCCTGAGCATGAATTCCCCATTGAGGACGATACTAGCTGTGGGTTTTCCATAAATGGTCAGTATGAAGTTGAGATATGTTCTTTCCAAATCTACTTTGTTGAGGGTTTTTTATCATGAATAGATGTTGTACTTTGTCAAATGTTTTTTCTGCATTTATTGAAAGGATCATATGGTTCTTTTCCTTTCTTTTTTTTTTTTTCTTTTCCTTTCTTTTATTAATGTGGTATACCACATCGATTGATTTGCAAATATTGAACCACACTTGCAGCCCAGGAATAAATCCCAGTTGATCGTGGTGAATGATTCTTTTAATGTACTATTGGATTGGATTTGCTAGTATTTTATTGAAAATTTTTGCACCCATGTTCATCAGGGATATTGGCCTGTAGTTCTCCTTTTTAGTGGAGTCTTTGGTTTTGGTATCAGGGTAATGCTGGCCTCATAGAATGGATTTGGAAGTCTTCCTTTCATTTCTATTTTTTTGAATAGTTTGAGAAAAATAGGTATTAACTCTTCTTTAAATGTTTGGTAGAATTCCCCTGTGAAGCCATCTGGCCCTGGACTTTTATTTGGTGGAAGATTTTTGATTACTAATTCAATTTCTTTGCTGGTTATAGGTCTGTTCAAGTTTTCCACTTCTTCCTGCTTCAGTTTTGGTAGTTTATATGTTTCTAGAAATTTATCCATTTCTTCCAGATTGTCCAATTTGTTGGCAAATAGCTTTTCATAATATACCACAATTTTTTTTAACAGACATTACTGAAAATTTTTTCCAGCTTTATTGTGGTATGATTGACAAATTAAAATTATATACATATTAGATTGTATGATGTGATTTTTAAGGTGGATAATGTGATGATTATATATATATATATATATATATATATATATATATATATAGTGCAATGATTACCACAATCAAGTTAATTAACACATCCATTACCTCACAGAGTTACCTTTTTTAAATCTTTTTTTTTTTGTGGTGAGAACACTTGAGATTTACTCTCTTGGCAAATTTCAAGAATACCATACAGTATTATTAATCATAGTCACTATGTTGTACATGAGATCCCCAGAACTTATTATTCTTATAACTGAAAGTTTGTACCCTTGATAAACATCTCCCCATTAGTCCTATTTCTCCCAACCATTGGCAAACACCACTTTATTTTCTGGTTCTGCGAGTTTGACATTTTTATATTCTACATATAAGTGAGATCTTACAGTATTTGTCTTCTATGTGTGGCTTATTTCACTTAGGGTGATGTCTTCCAGGTTTATTCATATTATTACAAAGTGCAGGATTTCCTTTAGACTATATTATTTTAAGAGAAGTTTTAGGTTCATATCAAAATTGAGCAGAAAGCAGAGATTTCCCATATAATCCTGCCACATAACATTTTAAAATATCTGTAAGTCCCCATGATTTTATGGAAAAAAAAATCAAGATACAAAATGGATCATAAAGTTAATGTAAGAGTTAAAACTTTGAAACTTCCAGAAGAAAACATATGAATAAATCTCTATAACATTAGGTTAAGCAAAGATCCTTTTTATAGGACACAGAAAACTGAAAGAAAGAAATGATAATTAAATTTGATCAAAATAAAACATGCTTTTTGCAAGACACAATTAAGAAAATCAAAAGACAGGCTAGAGACTGGGAGAAAATATTTGCAAAACACATATTGAAGGATGAACACAATTGTATACGGAACACATAAAGTCAATAATAAGAGGACAAACAAGTCAACATAAGAAATGGACAAAAGATTTGAATAGATACTTAAACAAAAGGTCCTTGATCTATCTGCTGGCAAAAAGAGAAAGAGATTAGCCAATTTTTTCAGTAAGGAATATATACTAAATATTTTAGGCTTTGTGGGCAATATATATGGTCTCTGTCACATATTCTTTATTTGTGTAATTGCTTTCATAACCCTTTAAAAATGTTAAAACACAAAAACCTTTTTTAAACACATACGTGGTTAAAAGCAGGCTGCAGGTCAGATTTGGCCTTCAATCATGTTTGCTAACCTAGAGCTTAGGCTTCCAAGTGGAACAGAAAAAAAACTTACTGGAAATTTATAACAACATCTTTATCTTCACATGTGTTTATGGTTCAAATTTTCAGTATCTGCATGGTCCAGGAAACCCCAAGCCAAAATATTTAATTAAAGTAGATCTGGGTAAGTAATGCCCAGAGATACTTGAGGGAAGCAAAAAACCCATCATAACTGAAGAACGAGCTCTCAAAGCAGATTTAAGGCAGCGAAATATAAACTCACAATAGTAGACATGAATAAAGAAGGAATTAGTGATCTAGAAGGTAGATTAAGAACATGCAGAGTGAAGCACAAGGAGAACGGGATTGAGAAATATAAAATAGTGGTTAAAAGATATGATGGCTGGAGGGGATGGTCTAAAATAATCCAATCATACTTTCAGAAGGAAAGGATAGAGGGAAGTATGGGGAAGTAATATTCAAGGTGATAAATGCTGAGAATTTTTCAGAATTAAAGAAAGTTATCAATCTTCATACTCAGAATGCATAATGAATCTCCAGTAGGAAATTCTAAAAAATTACTTAAAGTCACGTGATAGAGGGGGCACCTGGGTGGTTCAGTCAGTTAAGTGTCTGACTTTGGCTGAAGTCATGATCTCAGGGTCCTGGGATTGAGCCCTCCCACTCAGCAGGGAGTCTGCTTATCCCTCTACCCTTCCCCCCACTGGTGTTCTCTTTCTTTCTCTTTCTCTCAAATAAAATAAAATCTTTTAAAAAATTTTTTTAAAACTCATGTGATAGGGCGCCTGAGT
Source organism: Leptonychotes weddellii (assembly GCF_054177405.1). Classification (NCBI taxonomy): domain Eukaryota; kingdom Metazoa; phylum Chordata; class Mammalia; order Carnivora; family Phocidae; genus Leptonychotes; species Leptonychotes weddellii. Next base: position 79,463,975 of record NC_138373.1, read on the forward strand.
GGCTCAGTTGGTTAAGCGACTGCCTTCAGCTCAGGTCATGATCCTGGAGTCCCGGGATCGAGTCCCGCATCAGGCTCCCTGCTCGGCAGGGAGTCTGCTTCTCCCTCTGACACTCCCCCATCTCATGCTCTTTCTGTCTCTATCTCATTCTCTCTCTCAAATAAATAAATAAAATCTTTTAAAATAAAACTCATGTGATAGAAAAATAGCAGAACACCAAAACAAATAAGAGTTTAAAAAGAGCTAGAGAGAAAAGACATTTTACCTAGAAAACAATGATATGGATTGACAATGTAAGCTAAGACATATAAAATAATACCTTTAAGGTGCTGAAAATATAGTTGTGTTGGACATAAAATTGCATTCTAGCTAAATTTGATTTAAATCACAGAAGCAAAATAAATATATTTTCATGAAGACCAAACTAGATTACCACCAACAGACCCTCTCCAAAACATCAGGAGATGTTTATGAGTAAAGATACTCATAAATATGTGAGTAAATCTAAAATAAGTGTGCTGTGAGAAAAAAAGGAAAAAAGAATGTCTAATTTAAGATGTAAATAAAAGCATGTCAAATGCAGGGAAGGTCATTGTTTTAGAGAAGGGTAAAGATAGTAACTGATCTAACACAAAGGATGAGATTGTCAAATCAGATTTACACAAATAAGAGATCTTACCTAGTATCACCTGACTAGTAATTTCAAAGATACAGCAATCATGAGTCACAGACAAAGCAAGAAAAAGACATGGACAACCAATGCACCTTCTTTTCTGCTGTTTTATGACATGTGCTCTGGCTAGGATTAATTTATGGGGTCTTCAAGTCATAGTAATGTAGGTGATCATATCACTTATGGAGGGGACCATTGTATCGTCAGAAATTATCATTTTATACTCAAATAGCTATATTGTTCATATTCCATTTTGTAGTGACCTATATGTCTAGAGATTCCAGGTTTGTTTGCCATAAGTAGGTGCATCTTGCTAAAATCAGTCTACATGTAAGGACTGCTCTGCTAACAAATACTATTAGTGTGTCATTAGCATATTTACAGGAAAGTACTTTCAAGTCACCTTATTGTTGCTTATGGGGGTATCCCTCACCCCTTGCAAAGGGGGAAAATTGATTCCTAACCTGCTGTCTAACCATGTCCTTCCCAGTAATTAATTTTAGACATCAGGTTAAATATGTATGATAAAATTGTAATGGTAATTCCAGAAAACATATAAATTAATAGAATACAGAACTTCCAACCAATAATGTGAAATCCTTGGAGCTAAATGTAATAACTTTATAACTCTTGTTTAAACGAAAAGGCAGAAAATGAGCAAGGCATATAACACAAAATATGTTAGACATTATTTCAAATATATTAACAATTATAATTAATTATAATTAATGTAAGTTGACTAAACTCTCCAGTTGAAAAATAGATGACAAGTGGGAGTTGCTTCACTTATATGTGGTTTATAGAAAACATCCTTAAAAATAAGTAAAAAGACAGAAAAACATGCTACTGAACAACCAATAGGTCAAAGAAGAAATCAAAAGAGAAATAAAACATTATGTTGAGACAACTGAAATTGGAAATATACCACAATTTGTAGGATACAGCCAAAGCAGTTCTAAGAGGGAAGTTCATAGTGACATAAGCTGACCTCAAGAAAACAAGAAAACCTCAAAAAAAGAAGAACAAATGCAGCCCTAAGTTAGTAGAAGGAAGGAAATAACAAAGACTAGAGCAGAAATAAATGAAATAAAAGCTAAAAAGACAACAGAGATCAATGAAATTGAGAGTTGTTTCTTTGAAAAGATAAATAGAATTGACCAGCCTTTAGCTGGACTTACCAACATAAAAAAAGAGAAGCCTCAAATGAAATTAGAAATAAAAGAAGAAATGTTACAACTGATACTACAGAAATACAAAGGATCATAAGAGACTACTATGAACAAGTATACACCAACAAATTGGACAAACCAGGAGAAATGGATAAATTTCTAGGAACATAAAATCTATCAAGACTGAATCATGATGAAATAGAAAATCTGAACAGATCAATTACTAGTAAGGAGATTGAATCAGTAATCAAAAACTTCCCAACAAACAAAAGTTCAGGACCAGAAAAGTTCACTGGTGAATGCTACTAAACATTCAAAGAAGAATTAATACCAATCCTTCTCAAACTCTTCCAAAAAGAATAGAAGAGGAAAGAATTTTTCCAACTCATTTTATGAAGCCAGCATTACTCAGATACCAAAACCAGACAAGATACCACAAGAAAAGAAAATTATAGGTCAATATCCCTGATAAATACAGACACGAAATCTTCAATAAAATATCAGCGAACCAAATTCAACAATACACTAAAAGGATCAGACACCATGATCAAGTGGGGTTTATTCTAGGGATCCAAGGGTGGTTCAACAGCTGCAAATCTGTCAATGTGATACACCACACTAATAAGATGAAGGATAAAAATCATATGATCATCTTAATAGATGCAGAAAAAGCAGTTGATGAAATTCAGCATCCATTTATGATTAAAAATTCTCAAAAAAATGTGTACAGAGGGAATATACTTCAATGTATTAAAGGCTGTTTATGCCAAACCCAAGGTTAACATCATATGTAATGGTGAAAAACTGAAAGCCTTGCCTCTAAGATGAGGAATAAGACAAGGGTGTCCACTCTCACCACTTTTATTCAACATAGTATTGGAAATTCTAGCTAGAGCAATCAATCAAGAACAAGAAATAAAAAGCATCCAGATTAGTGAGGAAAAAGTAAAACTGCCACTATTTGCCAATGACATGGTATTATACATAGAAAACCACATAGTATATATATATATATATATAAAACCACATTTTATACATAGAAAAAATACATAGTAAATTCAGTAAAGTTTCAGGATAAAAAGTTAATACATAAAAATCTGTTGCATATTTATACACTAATAACAAGTTATCAGAAAGGGGAATTAAGAAACAATCCCATTTACAATTGCATCAGAGTGAATAAAACACCTAGGAATAAATTTAACCAAAGAGATAAAAACTACAAGACACTAATGAAAGAAAATTGAAGAAGACACAAATAAATGGAAAATTATTCCTTGCTCATGGATTGGAAGAATCAATATTATTAAAATGTCCATACTCCCCAAAGTGACCTACCAATTCAATGCAATCCATACCAAATTTCAATGGAATTTTCAAAGAAATATAACAATCCTAGAGTTTGTATGGAACCACAAAACAAAACAAAATATAACAAAATAGCCAAGGCAATCTTGAGAAAGAAGAGCAAAGCTGAAGGCATTGTGCTCTTTGATTTCAAACTATATTACAAAGCTACAGTAATCAAGGCAGTATGGTATTGGCATAAAAGCAGACATCTAGTTCAATGAAATAGAATAGAGAACCAAGAAATAAACCCATGCATGTATGGTCAATTAATTTATGACAAAGGAGCCAAGAATATGCAATGGGGGAAAGGACAATGTCTTCAATAAATGGTGTTGGGAAAACTGGACAGCCACATGCAAAAGAATGAAATATGACCACTATCTTACAACATACACAATAACTAATTCAAAACCAGTTAAAGACTTGAACATAAGACCAGAAACCACAAAACCTCTAGAAGAAAACATGTGGTAAGCTCCTCGACATAGGTCTTGATGGTAATTAGTTGGATTTGACACCAAAAGCAACAAAACAAAAACGAACAAGTGTGATTTCATCAAACTAAGAAGATTCTGTGCAGCAAAAGAAACTATTAACAAAATGAAAAAGCAACCTACTAAATGGGACAGAATATTTGCAAATCAGATAAGGGGCTAATCTTTAAAATATGTCTGATAAGGGGCTAATATTTAAAATATATTAAAAAACTCATACAACTCAATAGCAAGAAAAATCCAATTAAAAAATGAGCAGAATATCTGAAGAAAAAGTTTTCTGAAGCAGACGTACAGATGGCTAACAGGTACATGAAAAGATGTTCAAAATCATTAATCATTGGGGAAATGAGAATTAAAACTATAGTGAGATATCACCTCACACCAGTCAGAATGGCTAATATCAGAAAGACAAGAAATAACAAGTGTTGGCGAGGAAGTGGGAAAAAGGGAACCATTGTGCACCATTAGTAGGAGTGTAAATTGGTGCAGCCACTATGGCAATCAGTATGGAGGTTCCTCAAAAAATTAAAAATACAACTATGATATAGTATAGCAATTCCACCTCTGGGTATTTATCTAAAGAAAACAAAAATGCTAACTAGCAAATACTAAGCTATATGCACCCCATGGTCATAGCAGCATTATTTACAATAGCCAAGATATGGAAGCAACCTAACTGTCCATCAATGGATGAATGGATAGAGAAATTGTGAGGTACGTGCACATATATACACATGCACACACAGAGGAATATTATTTAGTCCTTAAAAAAAGTGAAATCTTGCTATTTGTGACAACATGGATTGACCTTGAGGACATTAAGCCAAAATAAATAAGTCAGAGAAAGACAAATACCGTTTGATCACTTAATATATGGAATCTCAAACAAACAAAATTTAACAGATTAAAATGTAACAACAACAACAACAAAAAACACCCAAGTTTATAGATTCAGAGAACAGGCTGTGGTTGCCAGAGGTGGAGGGGGGGTGGGAGAAAGGAGTGAAGAGGTCAAAATGTGAAAGAGAAGAAAGAGAGAAAGAAAGAAAGAGAGAAAGAAAGAAAGAAAAAGAAAGAAAGAGAGAGAGAAAGAAAGAAAGAAAAAGAAAGAAAGAAAGAAAGAAAGAAAGAGAGAGAGAGAGAGAAGGACACAGAAATGTTGATGGTAAAACAATCAAAAAGTTTATACTAGGCAAACACTAACCAAAAGAAAGTTAATGTAGATATATTAATATAAGACAAAATAGAAATTAAGGCAAAATATGGGCCACTCCAGTTGATAAAAGGTATGTATATTCACCAGTTTTAATTCACCAGGAACATAGAATCATTTTAAACTAATATGCACTAGTAACATAATCTAGTATATATAATGCAAACTGGATGAATAAAAAGGAGAAATTGATAATTTTCATGATCATAGTGGGAGATTTCAACACATATCTCTTATAATAATTCCTAAGAATATGGAAGATTTGAGCAATAGTTTTCCCATTGGACCCAATGGACATTTTTAGAAATTTATACCTCAAAATTGAGTACATACAATATACATCCTTGCATTCTCTTGGGAACACTCAAAACATCATTTACAAAAGCTGACCTCATCCTAGGCATAAAGCAAATACCAACATATTTCAAAAAATTAATATCATATCGAACACATTGTCTGGCTACAGTGGGACTAAGTTAAAGATCAATAACAAAAAGATAACTCAACTAAATACACCCTCTATCTGCAATTTAAAACATCCTCAAGCTAAAAACATCATTTGCCAGACTCCCTTGCAGCTACTCCTGGAGGTGATTTAGTTTGCAAAAAACACAGGAACTCTCCTGAGCCTCCAATCTGGAACTGAGTTGGGAGAGAAGAAGATTGATCAAAGCCATTGATTCTGTTAGTGTGAATTGGAGCAGAAATAGTGTGGCTCAGGAGATTGCTTC
>NC_138373.1:79470107-79568844 GCF_054177405.1 Leptonychotes weddellii
TCCAGTTCCATCCACGTCATTGCAAATGGCAAGATCTCATTCCTTTTGATGGCTGCATAATATTCCATTGTATATATATACCACATCTTCTTTATCCATTCATCTGTCGATGGACATCTTGGCTCTTTCCACAGTTTGGCTATTGTTGAGTTCCTTCTTTTGATGTGATTTTATAGGAGCCTCCAGGTTTTGACGTATCTCCTCAGCCATTTCAGTATTTTCTTCAGATTGGGTACAATAACAACTTTGTTTACACGTGTCTTTGTTATGCTAATACAAAACTTGTTTAACTCCCTGTGTAAACAGGAAAATTACTTACTTTGAGTAGCTAGTCTCAATTTAATCAAGTAGGATGAGGTGACAGGTATTCATTTCTGTATCTTTTCCCTATAAAAGAATATTTAAACTGGCAGGCAGCGCCTCTTTTCCTTTGAGATAACAATAGAGGTATCAGATCCAGAACATTTTACCAGAACTGTGCGAGAAGCTTCGATTGCATTTGTGGGTGTTCAGTCCCCATTCGTTTCCCGAGTTTTTGTCGGAGTACAACTTCTAATAGCACTTCAATCTGATTTAGGACCAAAAAAGTTACTCTGGCTTTCCCGCACCCCATCTTTCCACTTCAGGGGGTGCATTACCAATATTTTCCCATAGCAAAGACACAAGAAGCTCAGTTAGAGCCAATGTCTCCGTCCCAGTCCTGAAACTGATGAAGGCTTTTTTCTCCCCACCTCCCCCATCCTCGCACTATTTGATTCACATTCTTATAAAGTTAAAGCAAGCTTGCTTCAGTTTTATCTTGTTTTCATTTGCTCAACCTCCGTTTCTCAGTTCCGGATGTTCTGAAGATTATGTGTGGAGATCTGACACCCATCTTTTCTTGGCTATGGAATCCTGGCAGATTAAACTATGAATACAATAGCACTACCTTCTTTGTAAGGCTACCAGAGAGACGCCCCTACCCTGCCCCTCACCCTTGGTTTCCTTGTACAGGTTTGAAAAATAAGTTTGTCCAGTTTAAAAAGGGCTGGCTTTGGTTTTTGTTTTTGTTTTTGTCTTCTTTTTTAACAATAAATGTGGAAGGTATGGATAAATGTAAAAAGTGTTTGGTAGTCATTTCTGACCATTTTAAGGGATAGCCTTAGAATCTCAAGGAGGCTCGAGTTCCATGGAATAATTTCACAAGTGAATTTGGACTTTATTCTTGGACAGTTAATAATTTTCAATAAATTATGCAGTTGCCAAATAAATTTTTTCCAAATCTACGTCATCTCACTTCTATCTTAAAATTACACTTTCAGCTTCATCTTGTAGTAGTGCCTTTGTTCAGAAACAAAAATTCAAAATTATGCCATGAAAATAGTGTGCCAGAAATTAAACGAAGTGTAATCACTATAGTTGCAAAATATGAAATATTTGATTGAGATGGCTAAGCAACAAAAGCAATAAACTAAAAAGCAGTTTTCGTCACCCCGAGAGCTAGTCTCAGCCGTACCACACAAAGATTAATTGCTCCTTCCCTTTTTCCTTTCCTCTTTCTTGCTATTCTTGTAATGATCAGACTCTGAGCTCTCTGAAGGCAGAGACTATATTTTGCTCTCCATCATAGTGCCCTAGAATGTAAATTAGACTCTTTAAAGGAGTTTGTTCATGACTGTATCTCTGACCTTATAAATGCACAGGAAGTATTTGTTGAAAGAATGAATGAGTGATGAATGAATGGATGAGAGGTCATACTCCCAGTAATAATATCGACTGGGGAATCTTCTAGCCAGGATAAATTCTCTCCTATTATGTTTTCCTTTAGAGGATAATTAAAAGTTGATGTCATAATTAGCTTTGATATTTCCATATAAACGTTCTCTGATTTTGAAAGCCCACCACTAAAATCATTCCTGTGTTTTATGATGAAACAAGAGACATGTCTACATAATAATGATAAAACTAGAAAAAAATAACCACTGCAGTTATTTGGGATTAGCCAAGGACCCCCTAATTTTTGCTTGAGTGAATTTTTATTTTTTTAAATGTACGTAGTTGCTTTCATAGACACAGCCAAAACCCAAATGCAGCTCCCTACAGACCTCCAGCAAGGGAGACCATGCTACTGCCTTATTTGGAAATGTTTCTTTGTGTTCCACATGTCCTCCTTCCATACAACTTGAGTTTAAATTCCCTGAAAATATAACCTCTCCTCTGGCACCATGCCAGGAAAAAGACATTACAACTGCGTAACCATCTATCTTTTATGCTCAAATTGACTCACTCACTCATTTAACTTTTTTTTTCAGGCTATTTATTTACCATTTTTAGAAGTATGCCTATAGCTCTCCTCTGGCCTTTTCCTCTGAGCTCAGTGAAACATCCTAATTTGAAGAGGTCAAGGGAAATTTGGGCTAAGGATTCTATATTCATGTTGCAATTTTTTTTTCCATTCAAGTTCATTGTGCTATATGCCTATTTTCTTTCGGACTTGATCAATTTAGTGACACATATCAACCAGTTCCACTCTTTTAATTTAAATTTATTGTAAATATCTAACTTGCATTGTAAGTTTCCTTTCATTTCAAAATGGAAAAGGTACCTGCTTTGCGTGCCAGGCAGCCTTGCCCTTTGATGGTAGTAACATTCCTCTAAGAAACATTCCTCTAGATTTCTATAGTTGTTACTGTGAAGATTTGGGGCAAAATTAATTCAGAGTAGTTTTTGCTAGAGCAGAGACCTATCTGCTTTGAAGGCCTTTGCCCAGCACGATGTTGGCACATAGTAGGTACTCAATAAGTATGTATGACTAATGACAAAAGCTATTGTTAACTATTCATATTGCTATTATAAGAGCAACGTTTATATGGAGAAAAAGCAGTACATCTATTTATCATTCTGGGTTTTTTTAAAATAAAAGCATAGTTACAGTAGATCACAAATATATAGAAATCCCCATTATACCTTTTCTTTTAACCCGAACCTCACTGTGACATGTAAATTGACTTGTTTATGTTAATAGCATCCATTTAGGAGTAAATTCCCAAAGCACTGCATGATAATTAGATTGGGCATAATTCACACACTGTATGCTACTTTGAAAATGGCCTCCTTCAAAAAGGTATAGGCTAGAACAAAACGTGTACCTGCAGACTCTCTCTAAAAGGATTCTTATTACATCAAACCACACACACACAGTGTGGCAAAGATAATGTCAGCACTTAATGCAGAAAAATAATGCAACATGTTCATTTTGGTTCATTTACTGCCATATGCTATTTGAGTAAGGAAAACCTATTTGATCTAGAGACGGACGTGGATGTACTCTCAAAATCCTAGTCAATAATGAAACCTTATATTTGCTATTTCAGGAACGACTACTAAGTGTTCAATTATGAAACATTTCCAGATTATTAGGAAATTTCATTTGATCTGTCCCCTATAAGCAGGACAGGAGGACTTTTAGTTTTCTTTCTTCATTACTCAGCTACTGTGTAATGAAAATTCTTCCAAATTTGGAAATGCCTAATAACTATGCAGTTCTGATAGTACTAAATTAATTAATATTTAAACATTTTTATCTCCATAAGAGAGTGCTATTAAAGAATTACTGGTTGCCAAAATACTCATATTTATCATTACTTTATATGATATCAAACAGAATTATGAATTAAATATTAATTTAAATTATTCTAAAATGTATCAAAAATTCTATTAATTATCTAAATTATTCTAGGTTGTGGAAGAATCTGGAGTACAAATAATAAACTTTATCAATATTTAAACAGAAGTGAATTAAATAACTTATTTAATATTACTGAGAAGCAATGTCTACAGCTCAAATCTGAACAAATAAACACCATGTTTTGCTGTTTATTTTATATGATTGCAGGAGACAAACTGGTTCCAAGACACAAAAATAATTAGAAACACACAGGCAAATAATAGCAAATTTTTTATGTACATGGCTTTTTTTACTTTTCTGCTAGGTTATAAAGAGATCTTTACTCCGAGACCAAAAAGAAAAAAAAAAAAATCTGATAAACTTTTTCTATAGACTCATTCCATTAAGCTAGTAAGTTTTTCAGATGTTTAGGCTGACTTGAGACCAAACTACAAATCTATGGCTTTTAATTCAGTCTGAAATTTTGAAATTACCTATCTAAATCCCTATTGAATAAGCACAACTGTGTGGGATTATACCCTCTGCTTAAATTCACTTCAAAGATGTTGTAATCTGGCCATGTTTAGAACCACAGATTTTTATAGCTACCATTCATTGAGATAATATCTTCCCGTTTGGTATCAAGTTCGTATAAATTAAAATATAATAAACTTAACTTGAACTTAGCTCCTAAAACCTCATACAACTAAAAACAGTGGCTGATAAATTACAAAGGGAAAAATAAACCAATTCACAGTGATACTTTGCTAATGTTAAATTTCAAGTAGATATCAAAATGCAATGAAGTCAAAGATAGAGGTTTATAAAATGGTTAGAAAACAAACTGAGGCCTTTGAAAAAAAGCGGCACCGTCTTTACTTGCTCATTTCCCTCCCACATATATTCTATTAGTTATTGTCTGAACACATGTGAATAGTTTGTTTAGAACCTGGAAAGAATTTAGGGCAGAAACTATGTGGCTTAGGGGAACAGGAATTCTGTACTTCAAATTCTGGGTATCAAAAGCATGTCTTGCCTTTTGCAATCCTATTTATAGAATACTTCCTACATTATGGCCAGAGGAAGATGGAATTTCTCCAGCTCCAAGCCACTGGTGCTGCTCTAGGATCTTGAGGTGTTACAGTATGACATTAAGGAGCAGATATTGGAACAAGTCAAAAAGAATCTTGGAAGATGTAGGATCCAGGGTGTAAGTGAGGGGATTGTGCCAAGTAAAAATGAAGAAAATGGAGGGAGGAGTTAAAATGAGAGTTTTGGGAGAAAAGGATTATCTTCTCTTTTTCCTTTCCTTTTCTTCTCTTCTATCACTCTCCAAAATAGTTTGGTTGGACAGGAGTGTAAATGTGGATGGTTTCAAGGGAAGGAAAAAAGGAAAGAACAGTTGGGCCAAATGGTATTTTTCCTACTTTTCTCCTCATTCTGAGCCTTGTTTCACTCATAAATGTTCTTCTCCCCACTCCCCACCTTCATTTCCAATCTTTGTTCTCTTTCCTCAAGCTTAAGGAGGAGAGGGCAGAAGTGGTAATCCATAAGAACCTTATCAAAGCAAGAAGAAGACAAATGTTCTGCCATCTTTCTCTCCTTTCAACTCTCCTGGTTTTTATGGTGAGAGAAAAAGAACATGAACATTTTCTTCCCACCACTTCTATCTCCTCTCTACATTTGGCTTTATAATTGTCCACCTTGTCAGCATGAATGAATACTGCTGCTATGCTGTGCTGGGTTTGGGGTTTGAAAATGTATAAAGTACCTTCTGGAAGAGAAATTTCTGGTCTACTCAGAGCATGCTATCCAGCAGCTTCCCCATTTCTGGTGTAACCCAAATAAATACTCAGCTCCAAGAAGTCAAGTTGAATATTCTATCACACTCAGAGAAACACAGTCTCACAAACAATGCCAGTAAAAAGGAATCCAGATCTTTACTACTAGTGCTCAAATATCATGAAAAGAAATCTTGATTAAAATTCAGAGTTTCACTGTTCCTCTCACTCCACCACTTTCTCACTTGCTGCTTTGACACCCCTTTTTCTCTACCTCCAATCATTCAATTCCCCATCATAAATTACCTAGGGTGAGGGCCTTTTTCCTTTTCTTTTCTCTTTCCTTCAAATTTACTCTATGTTCTCTTTCCAGTAAATTTCTACCCTTTCTGACGCAAGTCTCTCAATCTCTGAGCTGGTTCTCTCCCCACCAGTTACCCCATATGATTAATAAGGCTAGGGTGGAGATGAGAATGTGGAGCTAAGGGTAGAGAGAAGCAAAAATGGCGGAATTTCCTTAATAGGTCAGGGAATTTGAAGATTCTAAGAGTAACAAACACATTGATAGTTTTTGCCCTTGTTATGACATCTTTAATTACCTTCTGCCTCTAGTGTTGCCTTAATTACAAACATATTCAGGTCTCTCATCCTCCTGAATAATCCCCACAAACTTGCTTAAAATCTAATATTTTATCCTAATTTTCAGGTAGCCCATAAAAATAGCCTACTCATGGGGTGCCTGGTTGGCTCAGTTGGTAGAGCATCAGACTCTTGATCTCGGGGTTGTAAATTCGAGCACCATGTTGGGTGTAGAGATGACTTAAAAATAAAATCTTAAAAAAAATAGCTTCCTCATGCTGCCTCCATTTCTTAGTATTCCTTTTTTTTTTTTTTTTTAAATCCCACTGAATTCTGGCTTCCACACCTGCTCTAGGTTACCAAGTCACCAAACTTAATGGCCTCTTTTCAGGCCTTAATCTACTGGCCTTCTCTGAAGCCTTGGTATTCCTTCTTTCAACTTTCCTATTTCCGTTTCCACAAACTATTTTGTTGTTGTTGTTTTGGGGGTTTTTGTTTTAAAAGAGAGAGAGCATGCACATGCCTGGGGGGAGCAGCAGAGGGAGAGAGAGGGAGAGAATCTTAAGCAAGCTCCATGCTCAGCATGGAGCCTGATGTGGGACTCAGTCTCACAACCCTGAGATCATGATCTGAGCCGAAATCAAGAGTCAGATGCTTAACTGATTGAGCCACCCAGACGCCCCTCCACAAACTATTTTGTATTTATTTTTCCAATTACTTTTCCTTAGCTCTCTTACCTTCTTACCATATACACATTCCAGAGGGCAACCTCAACCATTTTTTGGATGAGTCCAAATCTTTAACTTCTGCCACCTTTTTTCTACAGAGTTATCACAGGTCCCTTTGAGAGTCTAATGAGAGGCATCAACACCTTTCCAAGGAAGAAAAAGAAAAAAGACGACTAGGCAATAGGCATACAAAGTTTTATATTTATTTTCTCAGCTTTTACATCGTCCATGAGGCTTGTCCATGGATAACCTGCTCCTGACCTATACAGTCAACTGCCTACTAACATCATTAACAGAATCTTTTTTAGACATTAAGTTTGGCCATTTAGGTCCTTAGCCTTCCCTATGGAGGCCATCAAAGCTATGTCACATTCCTCTCGATTTTACTTTCAAGTAATGGCATCACTATCTAATGAGTCACCCAATGTCCTTCTTTCCCACACAAGATATACCAATACATTACCAAGTTCTGACAATTCCATAGAATCATTTCCTTTTCATCCACAATACTTGTCATTGTATTAGTTCGGGCCTTCTTCATATATTTTTCTGGAATATTACCTTATCCCCCAATACTTCATTCTGGATTTCCCTCCCTATAATTCCTCTATACATTGTCAACAGAGTTGTCTTTCTAAAACCCAGACCTAACCTAATTCCCTGCTTAAATGCATTTGGTGGTGCCTTATTGCCTTGAGCAGGGGTCACAAACTCAAAGGCCCATAGGAACCAGACAAGAAGTATAAATCAGTGAAGCAATCTGGGTCAGGAAACAGCCTGAGGTGGGGGGACACATTTGTTGTCATGTGGAAACAGGTCTGATGTTAGTAAATATTTTTATTTTTTCAAGGGAAGGCAAAATTTGGGATTTTTAAAAGTAAAATCTTTCAAATTTAAATAATTCGCTCTAATCATTTGAAGTGTGGCTTAGGAAAGACTGTCTATGTTTAGGAAAGAACTATGAGGGGTCTAATACTTGATTCTACCACATTTTAGCCTGCTATCATTTCATGGATGCTTGCAGACTAGGAGAGAGACAAAGGACATGATTACTCATGGTAAGAGCAATAGCCAGGGTTAGCATGCATCTTGCTTCCTGGTGCCCAATTCCCACAGGGTGACATGAAGAGGGCCATGAGAAACCTGCACATGTAGCGGGTTGTGTTGCAGGAGAGAAACACCGAGCTTTGGCACCCTAACCTTTAACAATGGGAAGTACACCTGTCTGACTGCTACTCCAGAAGGAAACGCTATCTCTATCTTCCAAGGCTGTTCCCTCTACAAACATCCTTGTAAAGATGGTGTGAGACAACAAAGGCAGTCGTGGCTCTGTTCGCATGATGTGCAGGAACAGGGGGGACCAGGGAAAATCATCCCTCAATAACAACAACAACTTGTTTTCGAATCAGATCTAATCTCTGGGATGGGAGTCTGCGACCTCTGGTATAGAGCTAAGGTCATCAAAGAGCTACGTTCTGGCCACTTGTTTTCTTTTTTTTACATTTTTTTATTACATTTTTTTTATTATGCTATGTTAATCACCATACATTACATCATTAGTTTTTGATGTAGTGTCTGGCCACTTGTTTTTGTAAATAAAATTTTACTGGAACAGAGCTATGTCTGTACATTTACATATTGCCTTTGGCTGCTTTATTCCACTACAGCAAAGGGGAATGGTTGCAATAGAGACCAAGCTTGAAATAGTCACTATCTGACCCTTTCAGAGAAAAGGCCACCTTTTCTTTATCAGCCAATGGTATAGAGGACAAAATTTTATTTTATTTATTTATTTATTTTTGGTGTAGGTTGTTGTTTTTTTTTTAAAGAGGATACTATTTTTGAATGTCATCTAAAATACTTAAACATTCAAATCAATAATTAATTTATTCATTAATTAAACAAATATGTTTTGAAGACTTAATATTATCAGACACAGTACAAGATGCTGATGAAACCAAAAGTACAACCCTTAGTTTCTACGGGTTCCAGGTGCAAAGAAGGACACAGACGACAGAATAGTGAAGATAATATAGCATGGCTTATTCCTTTCCTATGGTGGATGTAACCACATGGATTGATGGGAGTCCATAAGAGGGGCATTTATGTAGGCTGGTAGAGTAAGGAAAGCCTCCTAAAGGAGAGCTCTTCAAAGATGAGGAGGCCTTCCCCAGATGCAGAAAGAAGTAAAGACATTCCAGATACAAGAAGCTGAATACAAGATTTGAGGAAGAAGATGCCATTGGGCGAATGTGTTTGGTAGGAAACATTAGCTGCAAACAAAAGGCAGGGGAGGGTGGGTGGGTAAGTGAGTTGGTCAAGTTTATGACAGGCTTTGAGTGACTTATGGAGTTTATCCTGAAACACTGAAGAAAGGAGACCAGTGGACAGGATTAGATCTTTATACCTCTCATGCATCCCATGCTCCAACTGCTTCATATTATTTACCTTTCTTTGAATTCAGTACGCTTTTTCACTTTTAAGTGTGTGTGTGCGTGTGTTTGGGGAGCAGAAGGCGATCTTTATATACTTGGAGTTTCAGTCCTTACCAGACTATAAGCAACCAGAGGGTAGGCACCATGCATGATTATATTCCTGAAACAGCACAAAGTACTGGGTACTTAATGGATGCTCATACATAACTGGTGAATGCATGAATGCAATTCCACAGTCTTTCTTATTCATTCATTAAAGCTCAGCTCAAAAAGATCTCCCCCTTCTGAAGCTAAATTCCCCTTCTCTGCTTCTGCCACTTTCAGCAGAGTACAGTGTTACTAGAGCAGGCTGCCTTATTACATTAAATCCAAGTGAAAAGTGATGGTCTCTGTCAGCCTCAGGAGAATTTGAGAACTCAGAGGGCAATCTTATTCTTTTTTCTATCCCTAGTGGCTTGCACGGTACCTAACGCATACCACATAGTCATTGCCTATTTAATGTTGGTAAAATGCACATGTATGTACACCTCATCGCATTGATCTATGATAAATCAATCATCTTTCAAAACAATTTCGACTATTCATCATTCTCTTTGGTACTTCAATCCATGATTTTGTTATCAACTTCAATCTATCTTTACCCTGATATCAGTTTAATTGTTGAGCTACACAGAGCTGATCACTATTAGTCTCACTATTTTTGTGCCTGATCAAATGAGTATGCACTTGATATAGTGAACATTTCAGACAAATTGGGTGGGATCATGAAGGCTAAGAACCATAACAACAAAGGGGAATGTAAGGAGTTGCTTGTTTGTGTTATAATCATATAGGCATTCTTTTAGCTACCATCTGCAAAATTAGAATGATATTAAGCTTTTCCTGAGTGTAAAGTATGAATAGTAGGTGGTAAGGGGGTATTTTGGACTTCTAGTATCCTTTGCCAGCAGTGGTTTAAAGATTCTTGATGCTGCAGCTATGTGCTTTTCTCCCCTCTGAGAGCACTCCATTTGCCTCATTAACCATAGGACTTGAATTAATATGAATTATTGAAGCTATTTTTCATTGTCTGCCTTTTTTTAAAACCATTTGGCTAAACATCCTTCCTTTCACAGGAAATGTTGATTAACTCTTTAGCATAATTGTTTAAAATTTAAAAAAATAGTATTTCCAGTTTTTCCACAATGTCTTAAGACAGTGTTAATAATAAAATATAACTTAATTGATTATTATGATCTTACTTCTATGGGGAAGACAGAAGTGGTATGAATACACAAGCAAGGAGATTGCTATGGATTCCCATATTTCCTTGCCATATTTCTTCTTTCTTTTTTCCTTTCACACATCTCTCCTCTTGTTATCACTCTTATAATGTCACCAACAATCTTGAATTTCATGCTTCTGAACATTAAAAATAAACTCAGGCATAGTCTTCGATATTCAGCCACAGAAAAAGTTTAGTAAACTTTGTAATTTGTTTCACGGTATAACTTTAGTCTTTCGCCACTAAGGGGCTAAACTGCTCTTTTAGGCATTGTTTGAAGTAGATGTACAGACTGGCTGGAGCCCAACTGACAGCCATTATCAAGATCCATGAATCCAGAGTGCGCAAACCAGACAGACGGTGGACCTTACATACTGGTTCTTAACTATATATATATATATATATATATATTTAATATATATATTTTAAAGATTTATTTATTTATTTGAGAGAGAGAGAGGAGGAGAGACAGTGTGCATGAGCAGGGGGAGGGGCAGAGGGAAAGAGACAATCTCAGGTGGACTCCATGCCCAGCACAGAACCCCACTAGGGGCTCGATGTGGGGCTCGATCTCATGACCCTGAGATCATGACCTGAGCCGAAAGAAAGAGTCGGTTGCTCAACCGACTGAGCCAGCCAGGTACCTCTGCTTCTTAACTATATTTATCCATATCTGGGTGTGGTCCCATTACACATCTGTTTAAAAGCATGCAGTCTACAGTCAGGCTGAGTTGACTATGTTTGTCTCTTGCCTAAAATAAACTTTAAGGGAACAAGGATAAAAGTCACTTCCCTAGGTTGTATATCCTGTCTCCAGAGCTCTCGCCTTGGACACGCTTAGGTAGAAATGATTCCGAGCTTTGTGCCCAAACCTGCTCACAAAGCACACGGTATAAAAAATGAAACCTGACTTTGTAATAACTACTATCTGGCTAAACTTCTGGACAAGTTAATATACTTTACTTGAGCTTCAATTTCTTCAATTACATAAAGCAAAATTTTATGAAGATTACGTGGGATCCTCTCTGAAAGGGCACATAGTAAGTCCTCAGTAAATGTTAGCTATTATTTTCTCACTCGAAACTTACGGAAACTCAGACCCCCACCAGCTCTTCTTGCTGACTTCTTCTCTGGAAGTCAGCACGGCTCTCCTCAGCCTTCCAAGATTTCCTGCTTTAGTCTGCACGGATGTCATGGGCTTTGATCTTACTTAAATACTGAAGGGAGGGAGAAAAGAGGGAAGGAAGAGAGGAGAGAAGGAAGGAAAGGGGAAAGGGAGAGAACAAAGGCAGGCAAAGTAAAGGAAGGAAAAGAAAGAAGAGAGGGAGAGAGGAAGGGAAAGAGGGGGGAGGCGGGACAGGGAGGAAGAAAGGAAGGAGATACTTTTCTCTTAAAACCTTTCACAGTCTATTGTGAAGGCAGTTCCACTAAATAGTAATTAGCAAACTGTTTTTAAATTTGTACAAAAATAGTTACAGATGAAACAGAAAGCTATGTTTTAACACATTGCAATGTTGTGTCATGTTTATCTTTATTCAGTTGATTCAACAGTTGGTAATGCCACCCATCACCTTATCAGTATGCAAGGCTTGGTTTTCCATTTTGAGTATGTATTTTTGAAACTTATATTAAACGTTTCCCTGTGAACAGCAAAGCATTTCTTTTATAATATTTTAATGATAATTTTGTTTAATCCCGAAGCTTTAGTTTTTCTATAACACTGTAAAATCAGTTCATATTTTATTATGCAGAAACAATGAAAATTATACTAGAGCTGGAGATAAAGCAAGTCTTAGGTGTTTCCTCCTGGTTCTAAAGATGAAGTTTTTAGTCCAGGAAGTTAATAACTAATATTTAGCTATAATATAATTTAGAAAAGAGAAGCAAAAGTAATTGCTATGATGTTTTTAACTTTTATCATTAATATGATATTTACAAGCTTTTTTGTAGTGAAAAATGCTACAATGAGAAAAACCACAGTATGAACTAGGAGGCAAAAGTAGATTATTTGGTCTTAGCTTTGGATAAATAAAATACGAACATTCCATCCACAAAAGAGAGACTTGCTGTATTTTAGAAATGTCATGTTTGTATAGCAGCTCGTGGACATAAGTCTGCATTTAAAATTGATATGATTTTAAAATTGCTTCCAATTTTTTCTGACAATTATAACAACTAAGCCGAAAGTGTTAGGCAATGTTAAAATAGGCACCGAGAAGACACTTTTCTATTTCTCCTGATGGTCATTGATATAATTAACTGCCAGCAGCAAAGTTAGATATATATTCTGTGGCCTTGAATTTGAGTCCAACTAACTGGCCCCTATGGGGCTAATGCCCATGACTTTGGCCTTTTTATTCTATACTTAATAGTACAAAAATATAGATTTCGTTTGGCTCCTAAAGGATTAGAGTGTTCTCTATCTAGTCTTCTCTTTGATACCTATGCTGATTTTTTTTTCCTTTTCTCTTAGTTTTTGAGGAGCTAAATTTGGCAATAATTGTTAAGTGCTGATTTTATAAACTTAAAAAAATCATATAGGCATTCTCCCCCACCTTGTCCCCCCAGTAACAAAACAGCAGCTATACTAGAGAGGAAAAATGGAAATGTCCTAGCATTCCTAGAGGATAGTGTTCTTTATGTGCCCTTTAGGCTAAGAAAGGAGGTGCTGTTTCTTCTTCCTCATTCTTATAAAAGCGAGAGAATGCAAAGAATAGATCAGGAGAATGTTCTAGTTTTTCAACTTATCAACTGCCACACCCTCACTTCTCTTTCTTGTTCACCCCTTCTCTTGCTAGCGACAATTTCCTGAGGACAGAGAAAGTGAGAGTGAAAATAGGGTCACATTTGGAGGCAGTTAGGTGATATATGTTAATATCCACTCTGGACTAGCTGGGATCACCAATTTCATTCCTCTTGTTATCTGTACCCTGTGAACTGCAGCCTCCAGGGCAAAACGTATTCAACCTGCAGTGATACATTGCCCAGGAGCCATTCAGTATTTATGTCAT
The DNA here is from genome assembly GCF_054177405.1 of Leptonychotes weddellii. Taxonomy (NCBI): domain Eukaryota; kingdom Metazoa; phylum Chordata; class Mammalia; order Carnivora; family Phocidae; genus Leptonychotes; species Leptonychotes weddellii. Next base: position 79,483,552 of record NC_138373.1, read on the forward strand.
TCTGAATTTTTATTTCAGGAACAATTAAAGCTACTTGGATTTCAAGAATTTTCGTGGGTTTCAGGTCAAAGTTTATTTTTTAAAAAAGACTGAATAATCTACAACTTCATCAGCATGCAGCAAAAATAATGACTGTAATTTGAGTTTGCTCACTCTCCTTTTTCCCTCTATGTTTATCCTTTACCTCTCTAAGTTATGCATGGGCCTGCACCCTGAGAACACAGCAGGGGAAGGGTATGGTATGGGCGATGGGAAGGGTTTGTATACATTTGTACTTGGTAATGATAAGATATTCCAATAAGCATAGTTTTCATGGATAATTTCATCTCTGGAGAACAATAGATTTATATTTTTTTAAGTAAAAAATATCCATCAATTGAACTTAAAAATAGTTCTGATATGTTGCTGAGTTGGAAAAGAGAGTGATGTTGTCATTTGGTATCAATCGTATTTCTTCCATTGAATTTTTGATTCACTGTGTTACCTTTTACTATTAAACTGTAAAAGCTCCTTCAAACTGCAAAATGTAGATTATTTCAAATTATTTTCCAATCTTCTACAATGATTTGTCTTCATCCCTTGGAAAAAATACTTGTTTAAATTACATTTTTATTGATGCCTGAAAATTTGAAATCTTTGGATGACATCGCAAGGTAAAACATAAAGTCCATTCAAGTTTGATCCCTTCATATGGCTTGAGGTGGACAGGAGTCATGTCCAGCCTCACTGGACTTCATCAAAAGACAAATCTATTACATAAATAAAGTAATAACCATTTCCAGTGAGGGCAATCTGCATGCAGCAATGAGATATTTTTCTCTAAGTTTTAGTTAGGCTGTTTTTATATAAATAAATAGAAATTGATCTCAGTTATTTATATAATGCCATATTAAAATGTTATAGCTGGGAATAAGGAAACTGTAATCTCATGAGAAGCTCATGAATGATAACCGCTCAGCCATATGGCCTGACAGCCAGGACTCAGAAACGGAGTTTAGTATCCGGGTGTGTCCCCAACTATCTCCGGGGAGCTCAGCGCCAGTGTGTGTGACTCATGCTTCCTCCCAATTATTAAGATTCTGCATATTTGCTTCTCTCTGTATCATTGTCAAATGGGTCATTCTTTCCTGTGTATACGTGTGTACAAATATACGGACTTATATCCTCTGCGTACTAACAATTTCTACTTCCCCATCTCACTTAGTGTCCCTTCCCTCATAACTTGAGCTTTTCATGACCTGTATGGAATTTACCCTCATAACTGTCAGTTTTAGCTCTCATTGCTCACTCCTGTTCTCTCTATACTTCCCATCATGCATTCCTTAAAAGGAGAATTTTAATTGCTTTTTTTTTTTTAAATGCCAGGCCTTCTCATTAGTCCCTAACCAGACTAGGGTTGGCCAGTGCCGACTCCATCAGTTTTGATTTATGAGGTCTGTGTTGCGCTGCCTCTTCAACGTGGGATGTTAGCCAGAGCATTTCACACGGAGGAGTCTGACATGTCTAGTATATCCTGTCCTGACCTATTGTCCCTTTCACCCACCATGTTTCCTAAGTTAGTCTTGCCTTGAAGCAAAAGTGTTATCTAAGAGAAGTGACATTTCAAGTCAATATCAGCCCTAAGACTCTAACTCACATTAATTGATTAGGTCAAATAAATTGATTGTGCAGGTACCTGGCAAGGTTCTGAGAGAATAGGTAACATTGGAAAGATTTTATGGAAATGATATTCAACTAGGTATTAGGAGACCTGGATAGTCTATCTCTGTCATGAACTGAGTCTCAAAATTGAGAAAGTTGTTTAATCATTCAGGGCCTGGGCTCTGCATCTGCAAATTTGGAGAATGGGCTACACACTTCACAAGGTGGTTCCCAATCTGCATTCTGTGAGTCCACATCAAGAAGTCTGAGATCAGAGTAAACCTGAAACATCACAAAGACGATAGCCTAGCAGGGTGTTAGTGTGGTAAGAGATCACAATCAGAACTGCTGCTTTTCTAAAAGAATTGGATATCAGGAATGGTTTCCTGGAGCCGATATACGGATATGTGCTGTGGGTCTAGGATGGGTGAGGGCCAAGCCTGTTGATTATCATTAACATAGTAAAGTAGTTGAGGCAGGGTCAAAGCCTGTGAGAAATAGATTCCCGGAAAATAGAGTCAACCCATTAACAACTTCCAAAAATACTTTAACTTTCCATTAGTGAGCATTCCTACTCATTGAGAGTCAGGAATGTCTATACTCATTTAATAGATTATTTCATTTACCTCTATATTCCCCTTGCTCCAGTTGCTGTCAGTTTTGATGGCTATGGTGGGGTGAGCCCCCAAGAACCTAGACATGAATGAAATTGGAGTTACACTGAAAGATCAATATGTAACCTGAAAATAGATCTGCAAAGTTATTGGAAGGAAGCAGAATGGCTCCCAAGCCAGCCAACTTGGGATCATCTGATTAAACATGAGATCCAAAAACGGATATTTCTGTTAGAAGGCAGGCAAGCTAATCTAGAGTGTCATAGTCAAAATTAGCTTGTGCCCATCTGGGTACTATCTGGGGAGAGAGAGTTCTAGTCAATGGACTTCTGCTATTCCAGATTCATTAGCAAAATAAAGATAAGTGTCAGGGGGTATAGCAAATATATGGACATTCTGGTTTTGTATATTGACCCCTTAAGTCCTTGATTAAGGTATATGTAACTCTACAAGATGTTTTTTTCATTTGATGTATGGAAAAAATCAAGTTTTGTCCTATGAGCCTAAGGACCAGACACTAGGAAGTCATACATTTTCAGTGGATTGCCACACTGAGGCCTTCAACACAGAAGCGTGTTGTAGATTCAGATAGTCTTCCCATGGTGACAACCCAGCATCCATGTGTTCTCGGGTCATTCCCACGCTTAATTCTGTAAAATGTTTTCACATTTGTACTTATAACAAAATCCAAACTGGCCTATCAGTTTCTACCTCATCTATCTCATCTACCTGCTACCTCATCTCCTCTGACTCTTCTCTGCACTTATGGCACTCAATCCATAAGTCCTTCCTTCCATTGTTCTAATCCATGTTCTTCCTTCCATTCTGATAACATGCCAAGGTTGCCTTTACCTGAGAGGCTTTGCACATACTATTCCCTTTGCCTGAGAATATTTTTTCTTAATAGTTATGTCTTGCTTCTGCTCATCATTGAGTCTTAAAAATATCCTGTTTTGTTTCTTAAATTCCACATATGAGTGAAATCGTATGATAATTATCTTTCTCTGATTGACTTATTTCACTTAGTATAATATCCTCTATCAATTATTTTTGAAACCTTTTACTTATGATAGCTACAACTATCCAAAATGTTTGCATTTATTTCTTTTCTTCTTTTTTTTTTAAATCTATTTACCTCACTAAAATATATATTTCATTAGAACAAGATCTTGTCTGTCATGCTTGTTGCTATATCCTCAATACCCAGGAGAGTGCCAGAAACACATAAAACAGTCATTTTATTTTTTAAAATTTTTAATTTTTTTAAAAACACTCATTTTAATGAATATAACAGATTTTTATAAGTATATTCTGGTCACTATCTCATTAGCATAAGTGTCCCATATCAAAGAGAATTCATTGGTTTATTTTGGTCTGATGGTGACATTCCCATGGGATTCTCTAATGGTCCTGATTTTTAGGACAAAATAAAGTGGTTTAGGTTGTGCTTCTTGAGCATTAATCCTAAACTAATAGATATTTAGCAAGACAGAGGTGTATTTCCTACTCTGAGGCCTGAGGCTGTTGCAAATGTTTGATTCATTAGGGAATTCATGAATCAGAATAGCGGATAATGCCAGAACCAAGGCTAAATTGGGAAGTCTTCCAAATGTTTCTAGCTGGGTAGATGACTTGAATATGACTTCTACAAAAAGACTCAAAAATTTTCTAATTCTAGCATCACTTTGTATTTCAGGGGTAAAGAGGTAGTGTAACATAGCGGAAAGAGCTCAGACTCTAGACCAACAGAGCTGGGTTTGAATTCAGCTCTATCATTTACCAGATATCTGCCCTTGAACAAGTCCTTCCAGTCCTTCTGAGTCCGAGCTTCCTTGTCTGTAAAGTCGGACTAGAAATGCTTACTCCCAGAGTTGCCTCAGGGGTGTAATCAATATGCAAAAAGTGCCTGACACATGATACATACTTATTGACTTGGAGCTACCATTATTATTAAGACTTCACAGCCTAACCTGGTGTTGTGTTTTAATATTTGTTTTATTTATCTGGCTTCAAGTTACAATGACTGTGTCCAGGAAAATCAAATTATGGCGGGTCATGGGAGAATAGCTATCTTGAAAGATGAAGAGGACACACACCGCATCACAGCAGAGTATCATTTGAACTGGCCGCGGATCCAAGGCGGATGTGGGGACTGTGGTCCCCACAGTCATGGATATAGACTACAGAACTCCAACATGAAATGGCCTACTTGCTCTCCAAGTAGCTATTCCATTCTCCTTTTGCTACTAACTTAGTCTTTATATGGTATTGAACACATCCTTTGATTACCTCATGCCTTCTTTATTGTTCATTAACAAATGAACTCTGTTCCCTTACAACTTCAGGCTTCCATGATTCTATGTCTCCATGGCTCCACATTCCGTGTTATTCCCTATCCTCAGCTTTCTGCTCCCGAGTCATATGTTCAGTTTGCAAATCCTGCTGACTACCTGGGCCTGGTTTGTTTTACCATTCAATTCTAGAAAGGGATGCAGATTGGTCTTACTCAAGTTTTATTACCAAGACATGCTGCCGTTCCCTCAATAGACAGATATTAGTTCGATCCACCTGAAATCAACATTTGCGGTCTCCAAATGAACAGATATTAGCAAATTCACATGGTGCATCTTCATGTACGATGCCTCTGGTGAGGCGTCATTGCTGGGGCCAAAGGGGAAGTGGTGTCACACAGAATACGAGCAGACAAGAACGGTATTTTTAAAGAGTCTTATTTCATGCCATGTAGAACTGGTTGTGGCTGGCGCAAGCATTGTGATTAGCTTTTTAGCAAAATATTGAATCATTTGTATTGCCTGCAATTTTAGACCCGGAAAGGACCTTTGGGACACTTTATTTTGTCCAACCCTTTCACTTCAGAGATGAAGAGTCCAAGTCTCAAGTAGATAAGTCCAGTGTCACAAATGGCAAATTAAACGTTGGAAAACAAAATCGGGGAAAGGGCATTGCAAAGAAATTGGGTTACTTATACTGGGGGGGAAAAAGCCTGAGTATACAAGACAAATAAAAGGCCAACTGTTCAATCAAAAATATCACAATCCAGTAAAGGAAACATTAATTTTAATATATAAATGTCATCATAAATGCACACACAGGGTCAGAATGCCTAATTATGTGGTTAAGAATATTCAGGACAATTGTTCTAGAAAACCAGATGTCTGAACTAAGACTTGAGGAATTGCGTCAGTGTCCGTCAGCCAGCTGTTACTGTGAAGCATGTTCCAGAGTGCATTCATGAGTGATCAGAAAGTATATTTTGTGTGTGTGGTATGTGTGAAGAATAGCAGCTTAGGCCTTAGGTTGTGTATGAGAAATGTCCGTGTCTCTCCCTCTCTCCTCCTCCCTTGCATCCTGCTGCCTTCTTTTTTCCCCTCATCTCTATTATGTTTACCTCTGGTGAATCTTAAAATAACTTTGCATTCTATCTTTCTGATCAGAATAACAGTGTGAAAAGGTTGCTCAAGAGCATGCACAGTGGTGGATGGAAACTGATCTGAAATTTGAAATTTATCATAGTTAAACCGCAGGACACAAGATGTCTGTTTCGTTTGGGGGTGCCCACCCAGGTGAAATTCTCCCTCACCCCCTATTCTTAAGGGTGCTGTCATTCCCTTGGTGAAGGTCACTTTAAATGTTATTCAGGTCTTCTCAAGTATTTGCAATCTAGTCCAAGGTGCTGTCATTTTCACACTTAATAAGCACCCTTTCGATTCTTTCCCCCAGTCCCGATGCCCTACAGGACACCACTCAATGCATCCCCTTCCCCAGAATGACAGCGAGCCATTGATTACTCTTCTTTGGGTACTCCCCGTTAGCGAGTTGCGTGCCATCTACTTTAGTGTGTATTCTTAATGCAGCTGCTTTTTTTTCCTATGTTGGTGTGACTCAGGTTATAACAAATGATTCATGGGAGGAAAATCAGTGGTCTGTCTTGTCAGAAGAATTGTACCACAAGTAAAAATTCAGAAAAGCCTATGTAGATTCCAAAAACGCAATTATAAAAGTATAATATTTTGAACTTTCTGTATAACAAAACCCAAAATGACCACTTATAGGGAAAGCAAGAATTTCACATCGGCATTTACATTTTCCACTTCCTCCTCTTTTCATGGATTAAAAAGTAAATCTTTGCCAAAAATAAGAATTCATTCAGAGGGAGACAAGAAGAAAAAGCTGAATACTAAACATTGCTTAAAGCAGGAAAGAGTTCGATTCAATACATTTTAACCTAAATTTAACTACAGAGCTCAACATTTAAATGTATTGGAGGATTCAGAATCAAATCTGCAGCAAAGTTTGCAAAACATCTACCAAACCTTTGGAGTGCGTGCACGTTTTTTATTTTGTTGGAATATAACTTTTTTTTGGTCATTTCTGTTTAATGATGAGAATTAATTTGCTAAGAAATTGAAATCAACATCAAAGAGAGAAGAGACAAGAATTTATGGGCTGAGATTAGCACTCCAAAGAAAGGAAACCAGAATACAGCAATAAGATACCACTCTTGGTAGGCTGTAAATGTTCCTCTGCTTTTAAAATTCCCTAACAAGGTGAGCGAAACCATTCCAAGAACACTATTGTCAAGAGACACCTTTGAACTGATCTATCCTGAAGAATAACCCCCAGAAAGGTAGAAAAAAAATAACTTTCATATATTTGTGGCCACACCGTGCAGCTCCGACTTCTGAACATTTTTCCCCAATTATTTTTGTAAAGTATTGATCGCAATTTAATTTTGCAGTCCCAACATGAGAGGCGCTTCATGCTGAAATGTCTCACAGGAGATTGTAATCAGGGTCTAGCCTGAAGGTGAAGCGCTCGTACATAGGTTTTACTCTATTTCTCTACTCTTCATCAGCTCGGGGATTGGAGCAGAGGGCATTCTCAAGCAGATTAATTTTTGACGATGGGATCGATGGAAGATGTTTTTTCCTCCTGACATTGAGTCATCTAATTTGCTGTTTATCTTTGGCTTATTGAGTTTTGAGCATTGTTAAATCATACCTTTCAGCTGTTTAATTTCATATGTGAATTTTGTATTCCCCTCTTGTACTTTGGCATAACTCTTTTACCTAAAATGAGCAGGATGATGGGCCTTTTTTGACACAGGGTTACCGCTTTTGAGTCTGTTAAGTACTCCAAGGTAATGTTATGGTACTTTCTAGCCTTTTTTCTTTGCTTGTGGCCATAGATCAGTTCACCTCTAGGGAAATCATTACTTGCCATCATTATTATCCCTAGCACCTTCATCTATCCTCCCTTGTTTCCTGACTCCATGGCTTGATGAAGTGCCTAGATGTGCGAACACCTTATCTCAGGTCTCATAATTAACCCCTTCATAACACAGGGCGAGGAAAGCCTTTTTCCTGTGATATGCTTTATCTAGTACTGTATTTGGGCTTCTTTATAGCAATTACAGCAACTTTAACAGTTTTGACTCTATTTTTGCAGTAAGATGTGAATTTTGTAAGCGTGCTGATGGCTGTAAGAAAAAAAAAACTACTTTCTACCTAGAGAAACTTGGCCTTATATCACCTTTCTTTTTTCTTTTTAAAGGTAATCAAGCTGTATCTCAAGACAACACCTTAGCTGTACACACTGAACATTTCTCACAGTAGCAATATTATATTAAATGTTAGTTATTCTATCCGTTTTCATGAATGTGCCCACAATTATCTTAGAAATTAGTAAAATATGAATGGGTCTTTTTTTTTTTTTTTTGCATTTGGCAAGGCGTATAACATTTTAAAATAGGCTTGGAAACAAAATAAAAGTAGATATGTTCACAGAATATACTGCCAGATTTTAATTGAACATTAAAACAATCTGTTAGTTTTATTAATTCAGTAAATAAAAAAACATCCTATTCCATACTCCAAACCACTTACAGGATTGATTGAACAGAGAGATGTTATTCCTATTATGAAAAGAGCCCTAGACAACTCTTAGTAAATTTAATTCCTACTTCCTAACCAGTTGGATTTTCATGAGAAAGTTATAACATCTCTTTGGTTCTCAGTTTCCTCAGTTACCGAGTTTAAGAGAAGGTTTCTTCCAGAAGTAAAAATATTTAATTTTTGACATATGACTTTGTAATGTTCCATCTTACCCATCTCTGTCCATCATCCAATGCCTAGCTCAACTTCTGCCTCCTCCGTGAAGCTTTCTCTTCTACTGTTGCCCACAGTGGACTCACCGTATGTTTGACATTGTTTTCACATGAGTTCGGGTAATGCTTTCTGGCGCTTAAAAAGATTTCATCACTATTTATTGCAAGGAGGACCTTTGAGTCCACTTTGCATTCTATTTCAATAACCCTGAAAGATGACCAATATCTATTATTTGAGTATGCATTTGATTTTTTTTTTTAAAAAGTATAGATTTATTTGTAGACATTTTTATAATGAAAGTGAGTAAGCAAGACTCAAACTGACTTAGCAGGTAAACCTTTATGCTATTTAAATTTCTTACTGAAACTGACCATGAGCACAGCTTTAGGTGAGATCTCAAAATGCTTGTAGTTACATCAGCATCATTAGAATAAGCATAGAGGCGCCTGGGGGAACAGTCGGTTAAGCATCTGACTCTTGGTTTCGGCTCAGGTAGTGATCTCAGGGTTGTGATCTAGGGGTCCTGCTATTGAGCCCCACCTTGGGTTCTGATTTCAGAGTGGAGTCTGCATGGAATTTTCTCTCTCTCTCTCCCTCTGCTCCTCCCCCCCAGAATAATTAAATAATTCTTAAACAAACAAACAAAAAAGAATAAGCATATAGTCTGGTGAGGTAACCACTTTGGGAAACAATTTCTATATAATAATAATTTTATAATGACAATAATACTATTACATAATATTGAAGTATTAATATAATAAGAATATAGTGATCTAATTGTTTTGTTAATCAGTTTCACGTCTTTATAGACACCATCATATGCCTTGTCCTACCGAATTATAAATTCTTTCCAGGCAAGAAAGTGGTGTTAATCTTTAACATTTGCCTTGTAAACATTTCAAGTTTTTCTTCAGTTCAGACTTTAAGTTGCTATTAAAGAATCAATCAACTGAAATTTCTAAGAGTATGTTTGTACTTCATTAGCTGGTACCAGAGATGAGCACGAGTTAGCATAAAAAAAAAAATGAGGAAATAAATTTTCTGCTCCACAGGAGAATATATGAATTGCACATGTAAATAAGAATTTACAAATTAACATCCATATCTATAAACATTAATGTAGGTTAATGTCTTTATGAATCATCCTGCAATTCTTTGGTCCAAAGCTTTTTTTTTTTTAACTCATCAGCATAAAAACACAAGTGTTTGCAAATGTGTTTGTGGAGGAAAATAGTTGAAGCACTGTTTCTCCAAAGGGTGCTTTTCCTTGGGATCTAAGTTGTGAAGGTTGAAGGAGACTATTGGGCTTATTAATGATGCTTGAGGCCCAGGAACCATGGCCATCAAGTCCACGTATAAAGTGGCATTCCCTGGTGGTGTTGACCATATCAGTTCATAAGGCCCCAGTTCTTGCCAATCAGATACTAAAAACCAGAGCAGAGGGAATGAACACAAAACCTGTTCAACTTGTTTGGCTGTTTTTGCATATTTATAAAACCATAATGGTCCATTCAAAATCAAACCTTAACTTCTAAGATATTTTAACTCCAATGTTTTGGTCTTCATTTCCAGTATATTTCATACCTACTGTCCAGATGCCTCTATTATATAGATCGCTTATATTACTTATATATAGTAAATATGCCTATGTGGCATATTTGTACCTTGATATTATGATAGTCTTGACAGGAAATAGCCAGGGTAAATAATGAAATAATTATTATAGAAATATTTAATTTGTTGAGCTTCTGTTAATGTTCTTACAATAAACTCGGTGCTGAATATCACTTAATCCTCACTGCAACCCTGTGGATGGCTACTGTTACTACGTTCAGCTTGTAGATGAGGAAATTGATCAGGAAGGGATTTTAGGGCTGTGGAAACTGGCTTCCTAAGTAAGAAATATAAGACCAAAAGAAGCTACATAAGGCTATGTGACCAAATCTCATGTTAAAACAAAGGTCTTCTGACTCCACTGGAATATTATTTCTGGTCTGTCATCTAGTCCCCGACTGTTGTATGTTGCTTAGGAGATACCATAAATTTTCATTTGTGATTATCTACCTCACTGAAAGAAATCAGACTGGGTGAGAAATTTCCTACACAATAATGTTAAGATTATCTTCCTTTGGAAAAAAGAAAACTCATATTAAACATGGTAAGATTTTGATACTGAGTACGTCTTTTTCTTTAAAAAGTACAAACACGATTTTCTTTTTACTACCAAGGCTTGGCCATAAAAATGTTTGACTCATAAATACGAATTCATTCTATCACCATAAATTAGGTAAAGTCGTTATAATAATAACCAGGTCTTAGGACATAAGTCAGTGAGAGATAAATCCTAACATTGTTTTGAAGAGTCTTGTGAAAGGTGGGCCAGGAAGGGACAAATTGTTTTGAATGCTGGAACTGGGGAAAAAATGAGTCTTGAAGGCTCTAAGCCTGGGGCTCACACATGGCTGCAGCAGTTGGTGTGTTAAAATCCTGTTTTAGGGGCGCCTGGGTGGCTCAGTCGTTAAGCATCTGCCTTCCGCTCAGGTCATGATCCCAGGGTCCTAGGATTGAGCCCCACATTGGGCTCCCTGCTCAGCGGGAAGCCTGCTTCTCTCTCTCCCACTCCCCCTGCTTGTTCCCTCTCTCGCTGTGTCTCTCTCTGTTAAATAAATAAAATCTTTAAAAAAGTAAAAAAATAAATAAAATAAAATCCTGTTTTACTGTTGTTCCAACAGCTCCACCTCTATCTCGAACAGGGACTTGGGTTCCAAAAGGGCTGATTCATGATTTATGATAAACTATTGCTGCTGCATTTGTCATCATTTACATCTGTCCCGAGGAGAAGAATCCCTGGGTTGGAAGACTGTCTAGCTCAGGGTAGAAATGAGAAGAAGGCTGGTACTTCATTCTGAGTTCCTCCCACACAAGTAAAAATACATCCCCTGGCCCATTTTTAGGTGCCCCATGTTATGATGGTGTTGTTTGCTCCAGCCATTCTTGCAACATAAATTTCGCTCACTACCATATATCTGGTCTCTTTGCATATATTAAATATAATGGCTTTTTCAAAACTACACTAAGAGAGGAAAAAGACTAAGTAAAAGTCCTAAAGTCCTGAATAATCCACAAAGACAATTAGCTCTTTAATAACTTAGAAGCAATTGTAGGATAGGTGACCTTTGACCAATGCAGGGATTAGGGGCACCGACCCCCTCCCCCACCCCGTGCAGTAGAAAATCTGCATAGAACATTTGACTCCCCCAGAACTGAACTACTATTAGCCTACTGTTGACCAGAAGCCTTACTGATAACAATAACAGTTGATTCATACATATTTTGTATGTTATATGTATTATATACTGTACTCTTACAGTAAAGCAAGTAGGAGAAAAGAGAGTGTTACTAAGAAAATCATAAGGAGGAGAAAATACATTTACAGTGCTGGGTTGAAAAAATCTACATATAAGTGGACCTGGGCAGTTCAAAACTGTGTTGCTCAAAGGTCAACTGGATTTTGTAAGTCTAAGCCATATGAACTTAGTAGACATCATGTCTTGCATTGACATTATATTTCTCAAATCTTCAGAACTGTGATAGGCCACAGTCAGGTCTGTTGCTTTAAACTTTTGAGTAAGTCCGAGAACTTGAACAAGGAAATTGTAATGTAATGCTAGAGCAGCAAGAGATTATGAACCAAAATGTTAAGTTCAGGTGATTTGACCATGTGTAACCCATCCCAGTCACTCCTCCACCAGCCTTAAATGATTTAAAACACAGTAAGTTCTGGAATCTTCTGACTCTATTGGTTTGCTAAGACTCCCAAGCATAAGGAATACATTCAGGGGGGAATAAGTCATCAGGAATCTGCCTCTCATCATATTTCCATGTATCCCTCATCTTGCCTACATAGCGTGTATTGAGTCCTTGTTGTGGTCATTCTCCCTAATCCTGGAAACTGAACCAGCCTTTGGGGGCTGGCCCAGCACAACTTCTAACATGTACACGAACTTACTTGATTTTTCCAAACACTATATAAGGCGGGCAAGGAAGGTGATGTTCTCTGCAATTTCTAGAAAAGGAATGCAAGGCTCAAGGGGGTTATGTTATCTATCCAGGTTTGGAGAGCCAGGAAAGAGATGAGGTAAACAGGTATATGTTCAGTAATTTTTCTCTGGGTGTCTTGCTCCTCTGGTCTACTACAGAGTGTGTCAAGTAGAGTGACTGAGCTGCTTACGTTAGGATGGGTAGGTGTTGTAGACCTAATCAAATTGCAAATTAACAAAATAATTAATTCCAGATCATTTTGGCTTGTTTTCTCCAGGCAAAACAATGTCTATCTTTTTTATTTCATTGGCTACTGCATACATTTTCAGTGGCTGCATTGCCTGGTTCAATGCCTACTGTCCATAGTCAACCAACATATATATCCTTATGTGTGAAACATAACTCAAGGTACACTATCATGAGGGAGAGTTTGGGAGGGGAAGTTATGGAGAGAGTAGGAATGAAAATGAAAATAGACAATGGTCCAAATAAGCTAAAGGTAAGACCTATACTCAAGAAGGTTATCACACAGGAAAGAAAAGTATCCAGTGTTCATGAAGCATTGTTTTCTTTTTCCTAATGTCATATATCTAGGATGCCAGCCATATGTCTGTTCTCTTGGGGTTGTTATCAATTCATGGTAGCTTAATAGCTACAGATGATGAATTTTACTTTACAGCCATTTTTGTCTTTGATAAGTGGCAAAGCCTAATGCAAGATGCACTGGGTAAAAGGATAGTAGAGAATATGCCTTTTAGTGCTATCAATATATTCTAGTCAACAATACTTAGTAAGGCCTATTACGTGAACCTACTCAGCACTTGACCAGGAAGACTTCCATACTCGAATGAAAGGGGTTTGCCATAAGGACTAGGAGGGTAAAGCACCCAGGGAGAGTCAATGTGGATTGTAAAAGAGGGTCAAAGGGTGAATGGCATTTTGGTTTAACATCTACTAGAAGACGAAAGTCAAATGAGAGCTCTTAGCCCTGGTGGTTCAGGGACAGAGGGCCTTGATTGACCTGAATCCTGAAGTAGTCATTAATTCACTTAACCTCATTCATTCTACATATGACCACTAATTTCAGGACACCTTGTGCTTTACCTCGGCTCTTTTCCCCTTTAGTGGCACCTTAGATACAATTTCTTTGTTAGTGTCTCACTGTCTTTCTCTCTCGCTGACCAATTCTTACAAAATTGTTTTCGTCTTTCCAAGAGTATCCAGACCCCTGTGACAATGATGACTTGTTCCAGTTCAGAGGTTGCTCACTATTCTTAATGGCTCTCTGGTCTCTTTATTTAGCAACTCAGTGATATTCTGCTAATTCAAACACCCAGAGAAAAATTACTGACCATATGCCTTCTTTCTAATCATACTTCAAGGCTTAGTTAAAATGTTACATTTTCAACAAGGCTGTCTATGACCCCCTTAGCAGAATTTAGTGCTACTCTTTCATGTGGGAGTAACAGGTACACAATTCTATCAATTATTATATTTTTATAAATTTTAATACACCTGTCTTTACAAAGAAAGTGGGAATTGCCTGTAGGGCCCAAATGTCCTCCACTGATATAACCCTAGCCCCTAGTGGGGTCTGGTCCTTAAAGAGATGGTCAATGGATATTAGCAGAAAGACCTATTTAAACTTCCTTTGTTAAAATAGTGAAAAACAGAGGACTGAGATGAGTTCTTCTTCTGTAGGCTAAGTGTTTGGACTGTGTTATTTGTTAGAACATAAATGAGTTGGCATTTATGCTCATGGAATAACTTAGAAATCTATAATTGTAAATTCATGCTGATTTTAATGAAATCAAAACTCAAAGTGTGAAACCATCCAAATAAATATAATTTTCCCCAAACTGCTTTGATATGAAAAAGACTCTTTGGCATTGCTCCAATTAACTATCTTAGTCACCCACACAGAAGCAAAAAGACTCCCTCCATCTGATTATAAGTTTCTGCAAATAGCAAAAACGCTCAAAGCATTCCTGGTTGTTCTCTCTGTATGTGTGTTTTCGCAACCCAGAGCAAACAGAATGGACTGATTCTGTCATTTGCATGGAAAGATCTGATATATGTCTCATTTTTCAAGCTTTCCAGGTCCTATAAAATATGGTTTTAGCATTAAAAAGAAATCATATAAAATATATTCATAAAAAAGTGATGTTTTTATACTTGGGCTAATATTTTACAACCAAGGCACCTATTCAGAGTTTAATTATAATAGATTCAATATAATGCTATGGTTGCCTTCTAGTCTGCCGGGTTTAGGCGTATTTTTTAAAGGTCTTTGTTTTTTAAAATGTCAAGTCTTTGTTTTATATTCTTCCACCCTTTGCCCACTACCGGTATCCCTGCTTCTGTTAATTGTTCCAAACACCTGCTACAAACTCAGCCCGCGAACAAGCAAAAACTACAGGGAACTTGACAGCAAAACAAATATATACAGATAGAGGAGTTTTATAGAACCTGCCCTCTTCCTAAATGTGTAAACACTCAGACTGAAAAACGAGATTGTCTGCAGATGTATCTCCTGGCAAACGGGAGAGAAGTTACCCACTGAGGCCGGTTTATGGAAGCGGTGAAGGCACGGTAAACATGTCTGCCTACCCCTTGACATGTTGTTCCAGATGGTTGCATAGACACAAGACAGACCCAGTGAGCTGGCTTATTTTCTATCATGAAGCAAAAGGAAGTAACTCTCCAGCGTGGGCTGGGGCAGGGTTTTTCACTGTCCATGTGTGATCTCACAAACAAGTAGCTTTGGAGGTACCCACCCCTCATTATCTGAATGAAAAAAAAAAAAAAAACAGAAACTTTTCCAGCACTGGGCATATATCAAATGTCTCTTGGCAAGATTAGAGCTTCACTAAAAGTAAGAGCATGGTCTTTGCCCATGAGGTGATAAATTTCCGGTGCTAGCAACAGTGAAGACTTGGGGAGTGAATAAAGAAATATCTCTAAGCATCTCTTAGGCATGTCATAAAAGGGCACATTCAATATAACATATGAAAAAGTAATGTCTGATGGTGCTCAGGAAAGAGAGGCAGAGAATGGTGATGCTTTTAGTAGTAATTCAGGGAGGAAGCTGCCGTAGATGTTTTCATCACCGAGTATAGGCAAAAGCGTTGTCTCCACCCTGCCTCCACGCCCCCCGTCCCCACCAAAGTGATGATAGAGATGAGTTGCAGTGGGAGGGTTTATGATTCCTTCTGGACGAGGACCTAATTTTGAAAACAAACTTAACACTGAAGCAAAAGCGACATGGGCTGGGCAATCACTTTTTATTTAGTTTTTTTTTTTTTTGATTTGACAAATCAGGAGAATTCTTAACATCCATGTTCTTTCATCTTTTTTGTTGTGGTTTCTAAAAATGGGAGAACCATGTCATTTCTGAGTGTCTCTCCATACGAAGGTAGAAAGGAAAAGAATGGAGGTTGAGAAAAAAAAAGAAAATAGAGGTTCAAAGGAGAAACGATGTCTTAGGAAGGAAAATGAAAAAGAATCATTAAATGAAACAGAGGGACTCCTTTAGCTGTTCAGGACCTAAGCATCCAGCATTTAGTTTTTAGGGACTGAAATGCCCAGACCTTGCACTCAGGGAGACAGGTTGGTAAAATGTGCAGAAGCTGAGTGTGACTTGGAAGAATGCCAGTATGAATGCACAGAGGCACTTCTTTGTGTGGTATTGTTTCTGTGGGTAAATGCCAAGACTGGCCCTGGGCTAATTGAAATGAGCAGCTGCACGGGTCACATCAGTATAAGGAACAAGTATTAACAGGTGCAAGGGGGCCACAGGCTTTTCCTTTGTCAATATTGAAGTAAACAGGTAATGCTGTTCATTTGTCTTCTTAAAATGTAAAACTTCAGGCTCAAATTGAAAGCCGCCCTTGGCATCTCCTATGCATCTGTCGTTGAGTCTAGGGTGCCTCCAGCTTCCTGGTTTCAAAACCAGGCAGTTAGTCATGTCCAGGAGGAAACAAGTTCAGCAGCTCTATCTTCAGGTGTTGATACTCAGGATGGATTGCAAAATCACAGGAACTTCGAGCAGGTGTCAAGTGACTTCCCTGATACAGATTGCATCTTAAAGTTGTTTTTCTTCAAGAAGCGTCTTGTGGGGGGTGGGGAGAAAAGCCCTCATCCATTTCTGATTCCATTCAGGGCCACTATAATCTTGTTCTTGTTTGCTTGCTTGGGGCATAAAAAGCACCAAGGCCAGCCCTGCGAAATGTTTCATTCCCTCTGCGTCCCTCTGCATCCCTGTTGAAGACATTGAGCTAAAATGGTTGCTGAGAGTTAAAAAATTAACATTCTCACCACAAAGACTTCAGATTGGACCCAGGAAAGAATCTATGAGTGGGGTTTAATGATCCATCAAAGCTATAGGGTTTAATTTTAGACCAGAAATATTTTTCGTTTATGTTTATTAATGTGTGATATTTTTCAACAGAGGAAGAAAGGGAACTGTGAGCTGTAAAACAGAAGCATAAACAGTTGATTTTGTCATCAGGGACAATTAGCCACTTTACACTCAGTTGAAGTGTTCAGGGGTCCACAAAAGTTCATCTCCACTGCAGGTTCTTATTCCAAACAACGCAGGATCCTGCCATTTCCAGAGGGTGGATTAGATAAATGGTTTCTTCCACCTTTCCATAACATGTTTCTACCTGAGCATTCTGACAAGTCAGCTGTTTCACATAATGCATTGCTCATTTCATTTTACATTCTGTCTACAAAACATTCCTGAAAGAACTAAAGATTGTCTGTTTCATCTTAATATTCGGAGTCACTTTTGTACCCAATGTATAAAATTTTGTGTGGCTCCCCTAGGACCTGCCACAAATCCCACAAGAGATTGTTAATAACGCTAATAAGAAATGTCTTCATGCAGAATCTCAGGTGAATCTAAAGAAAACGTGGTACCATGGCTTGGGACCTTTGGCCTCCACAGAATCTCTCTCTTCTTCCTGCCACCTGAGAACAAAGCTGGTTGAGTTGAGCTGATTGGATTTTGTTAGCTTGTATTTCAAGAAACGAGTCTGATTTTCTGGTTTTGCCTCATTTTGTTTTGTTTTAATGAAGAAAGAGTTGGCATGTGAGAGAGAGGACTCCGATTTTTGTCCATTTTATAGAATCATGGATAATCTGACATTCCACTTTTTTATTCATTTGTCAGGGGAAAGCGTTAAAGATGAGGGTGGGCACAGTTTATGATAGCCTCTGGGTGCGAAATAGAGGCTGCACACCCTTGATTTGGGGAATCAGCATCACCTGTCACCATGTCACTTAGATTGATCTGTTGGGAGACCCAGCCACCCCTTTGTCTCTATGGGTTCCCCTGGAAACAGGAACATCTGCTTGCTTTTCCATGAGCCATACTGTAAATTGAGCCTTGCTTTATTCTGAGTTAATTTTTTCCTAAATCTTTTTCTCCTAGCCCATCAGCCTCTTTGGATCATTACTGAATACTTTAGCCATGAGTTATTGATCTGGAGATTTCAGAATTATGTAAACGTTCCAGAATGGTAAATCTCATTGTCCAAGTGAATGATGAACTCATCAAGTCTTTATTAAGCAACTATTCTATGCAAGATGTCATTACAGATGTTGGAGAAGTCTTCGTGCGATCACAGTCTAGTGAGGGCTGCAAAACATATTTGCAACCAATTGTATTACAGGAGCGTGAGTTCTGTAGTAAAAGGATACTGAAAAGGGTGTATGTAACTCAGTCTTCAAGATTAGAGAGGCTTTCCTCATGCGATTTCTGAAGAGCAGGCACTTGGCAGGTGAGTAAGTGTTTGCCAGGCAGAGAAAAAAAAGTTGGGACATTCCAGGAAGAGGAATCAACAGAGACAGAAACAGGAGGCAACATGGAAGCTGCCTATTTAGGGAAGAGCGAAAAGTTGTGTGGCTGGAGCTTAGGGCATATGGGCATATGGTAAGGTGGAAGAAGATAGTCCGGAAAGGGAGATGAAGATGTTTATTATTTCAGGTTTGGAAAACTATGGAATTTTCTACCTTGAGGCAGTGGAGTGCCAACGCAAACTGAGTCAATCTTTAACTTGTTCCTCCATGTAATAAAGAGGTATTGATAAAATAAACCAAGAAGAGTAACTATAAATGATAAATACAATCTATATGTAATAAATGGGATAGTCTAGAAGAAAATAATATGAAATACATATATTTGATAGGCATATTTGAGATAAAGATGGTGTTTGTTTATAGTCTTCCCTCACAGAATTCTCTAGCAATACTATCATTTATATAAAGGGCATTTCTCTCCCACAATATAGCCACTGACTCAAGCAAAACATCTGCAATCAACACTGGCTGGATTCCCACCGCTAGGTGCATTTCTAATGTGCTTTTCATTTATCTTTTTATTATGTATTCTAGGGGACTGCATATAGTAAGGGATGGCATATGAAACACGAGGCTAAATGTTCCCTTATGTATTGAGTAGAGCAGGGATAAGGATGGCTTTTTTAAAAGCCAGAAAATAACCTCCACATATCAAAGAATATATAGGCTAAGATTTTTAATTCAAGAAATAGAATTGCAGGATAATAAGAAAAGTTTTGAATTCTTTTTCTAAACAATGACTTTTTTTTGAGAGAGAGAGAGAGTTCTAGACTTGGTAGAATCAATGGGACATGATATCCATTCTTAACTTGAACTTTCTCTGTCATTTGATCCCTTGAAAGAATTCTAGGCAGTCAATTGGGAAATTTGTCTGTACCACCTAGCTTTGGTCTATTCTCCCAAGCCTTTTAAGCCAGGCTTTCATATCCCTGAACCCTACCAGATCTGCCCACACTGGTAAATCTAAATTATTTGTGGGACGAATTGTTCTTGGGTAATCACCCTGTGTCTGCTCTCCCCCACCCCCATTTACCCTCATGTGTTCTTACTGTTCTTACTTTGATAGCCTGGATCCTAGTCTTTGACCTTGAACTCAGTGTCTGCCTCTGGTCTCTTTCAGATTTGATTCCCTTATGGGTTCCCTTTCTGGTTCTTTTATTTTCCAGCATTTAAAAAACTCTGCCTTTTGTTTTGGTCCCCCCATTGCCTTAACTTTTCTTATTTTTTCCTAGCTCACCTCCAGTTCCTCAGGGTGGCATTCAGATGCCTCCAAGTAGACACAAAATTGAAAATTATACATAAAAGATGGTCATCAATTAATAAGGGACTTTCATAAAGGTTGTCCATGGGCTTGGTGTTTAATATACACAGCTGGCTGACAAAACATGTCTGGAAAAGATAGGGATATTTAGCAATTTGGGGGAAATACTAAGAATTCTAAAGAATCTTAGTGTGAATAGAAGACATACCAGTTGTGCTGCATCAAAATTTTTTTTTTTTAAAGATTTTATTTATTTATTTGAGAGAGAGAGTGAGAGAGAGAAAGAGCACAAGAGGGGGGAGCGGGAGAGGGAGAAGCAGACTCCCCGCTGAGCAGGTAGCCCGATGCGGGACTCCATCCCGGGACTCCAGGATCATGACCTGAGCCGAAGGCAGTCGCTTAACCAACTGAGCCACCCAGGCACCCGCTGGATCAAATTTTAACATCTTAGATATGGACACAGATGTTCACTTGAGACAAAGAAGAGAACATTTGACTATGCAAATATCGTAGGGATTCCCCAGCAATGCATGGGAAAATACCTCTGGCCCATAGTGGAATCATGCAAATTGGCCATGAATTAGTAAAGTTGCCTTTGCATTTAGGAAAAAAGAAGCATGATATTGACTTCATACATAAGCGGCAATAGAAGTGTGGTGCTCATTAGCTATGGCCTTTAATACATTTCACACTAAGCAGACTATGGTGCCCACTTCTGAGTTCCACAACCAAACATACATACATGTGCAAGCATCAGAAATGTTCAGAGGGAAGCCAACAAGATTATCCAAGTTTTGGAAAAGAAGACCTATGAGGAAAGGTCAAAAGATTGGGGATTATTCTGGATGAGGAAAGATTTCACAATGATCTATGAGTATGTTAAGTTTTTTGTTCAGAGAATAGTTGATAAGCATTTTTATCTACGGCCGCTAAAGGCAGAAGGGAAGGGTCAAGGCTGAGAGTGCAACACAAAGGATTTAGGCTTGAAGGGAGAAATGTTGGTTGATGAAGCCTGTCAGCTGCTGGAGAGAGTTTTTTGTTCTCCTTCTAAAGCCTGGGTAGAATGTCAGGAACTTGGCCTAGATGTGTGCTCTTACCTGAAAGCCAAGGATCCACTAGCTGTCCCTCTCGTTGGGATAGAACCTATATAATGAGCTATTTCCTTGTCTGGAGACACTTTATTGAAAGAGTTAAGAAAAACCAATCTTATCCATTTATTTTATACTCTGACTTTGAAGCAAGGCTCTAAGTAATCTGTAACACTGATACCTAGCCATCTGTCATTGTACTTCATGTGGTTCCCTGTGTGTGAAAGAACTAAGTGTATAAATGAAATCCAAAATTTCAGAGTCATCGATTCTATCTAGCTATAGCCCCAACAGCTTTTTTTTTGAGGGAAAAGTGCAAGAAATGGTTTTGAGAGAAGTAAAGACATTAAAGAATAGTCCTGGGGATCGTATAGGATGAATAAAAACTGGTAATTCCAGTTAGCCTTCTGCTTTGATACCAAAAAGGCAACCCCAAAACGACACCTTAATTCAAACTAACATAGTGGAGTAGGGTAACACACAATCTGTTACTCTCATTTCTTTAATTCATTAACTCTTGTATATCCCATCAACTTCAGATTAAATTTAATGTTTTACATGAGATTTTTATACTTGAGGAGGTAAGATTTGCCTTCTGATTTCGATAAGTTGTGTAAGTAATACACCTTAAAGAGTTCAAGGTATTACCTTCACCATCCAGGTGCGTAAAACTTTATTTCTTCAGGTTTCTCATCGTGAATTTCTTTTAAAGTGTAAATACTTGTATTTCTAAGTTCCTTTCTAAGGCAATTCAAAAGCCATGAGTCTGAAACTCATCTTCTTCCCCAACAAACTACCACGCCCTCCTGTATTGTGTCTTTGAAGTGGACATTCTCTCCAGCTCTACGCTACTGCTTTTGAATCCACATTCTTTTTAACCATATCAGCTGGTCCCCAACCTATGGTCTCAGCTGCCTCCACTGGAGCTTTCATCAAACCACCAGATTGAATGTCCCCAAATGTAATCTGATCATGCCTTAAAATCCTTCAGAGGCTCCTGATCTTCTGTGGCAGCGATATCCACACCTGATGAATCCTGAAAATTACTATGGAGGTTTTCAAATGCTTAGATCATCGGGCATGAGGACATACCTACTGAGTTAGACTACCTGTTATACACACACATACACATCTATATTTTTAAAGCACTACAGATTTGGAGACCACTCTCCTGCCATGGTCTGCAGGGACAAACCCTTCATCATTGGATTTCAATCTGTAACCCCTCAATGTGCTAGTTGCAATTTCTTTAACCCACCAGAATTTCTCATACCTTGAGGTCTTTGCAAGGGCCTGGAAGAGCTTTCCTTCCTTTCCCTAATCTACTGGAATCACGTAGACTTCTCAAGACTCAGCTGCTTTTTCTCAGAATTTATGGCTCATACTCTGCTCCCATAGTATCCTTTCTCTGCTCCCATAGTATCCTGTCCAATCTCTAATTAGAACATCACACTGCTATGGAGCCGTTCTTCCTTGCTTCCCCAGTGAACTGTCAGCTACTTGAGAACAAAGTAGATCTTGGAAATCTTGGACCCTTTGCATTTCTTTCCTCCTTCCTCTCCCTTGCTTTCCTTTCCTGACATTGGTCCCGAGTGTCACACCATGACTGCTGTGTGGAAAGTACTAAATACATGTTCCTAGAAGCACAGAGAGGAAGGAAAAAGAAATGGAAAGAAGTACTCTTGAGATGATGCATTGGAAAATAGTAGATTACTAAGTGAACTTTTCTGCCAGCAGAGGAACCGATAGCACTTGGAGAGAAGCATAAGATTAGGCTGGAAGGTCATTACAAAATGGACAGTTTTTATTTGAGGGGCACAAGGTTGAAACCAGATTTTGTATTCATAGCCAAAGAAAACAAAATTAATGGATTTCACAAATTTGTGTGTTCATATTTAAATATATACATATATTTTGATCGGGAAAACAAGATGAAGTGGGTGATTATTTCTCTGAGATAATAAAAAAATCAAAACTTATTACCTACCACCACCATGTCTTCATAAAGGAAAGGCTAATTGTGTCCCCCCCAAAGTAGGAAAGGTAAATATCACATTGAAGAACTATTTTTCAGTAAATACAGTTATGTAAAATATATGTAAATATTATCCCTTTTTTCCTGAGGACAAGAGAGAAACTTCATAGATCAGGAATGATCTTCAGACAGGATTTTTGGGACTGGTAGAAAGACTTTCAAAACTTCCTTTATATCCAAAGCAGGGATCTGACATTATCTCCTCAAGGTGAAATAACCTTGAATGGCCTGACATTTGCACAATGGCTTTCTTTTGGATTTGTCTGTAGTTCCAACTAATTACTTGAAAATATCTTTGCTATTTCCCTGCATCCTTCTGCCTATATTATTTATGACAATCTAATAAGAATCCAGCCTTCTCCACTGACCATATGTAAAAGTAGATACATCATAATATTCTAATGGAAATGCTAACTTTATGTCAAAAAGTCAGGGTAGAGTTTGGGGCTCAGGTAAGAGCAGAAAGAAAATAAGACACAAACACTAGAAACCTTACCTTCTTGCTTCTCTTGTTAGAGGATTATGGGTTCTTATGTGACAGGAAGGACCTGAATTGGAGGGAGAAGGAATGAAATCGTAATGTTGGGTCTTATAAACCAGTGCAAAATTTCCCTTCTCCGAATCAGGCTGAGGCTGAAATCATAACATTTCCCAAGTTTCTGCAAGCAAGTATATCAGTTAGGGATTTTTTTTTTTTTAAAAAAGATTTACCTATTTGAGAGAAAGAGACAGAGAGAGAGAGAGAGCATCAGTAGTGCTCATGGGGTAAAGGGAGAGGGAGGGGCAAAAGGAGAGGGAGACAAGCAGACTCCCCATGGAGCAGGGAGCCTAATGCTGGCTCCATCCCAGGACCCCAAGATCATGACCAGAGCTGAAATCCAGTTGCATACTCAACCGACTGAGCCACCCAGGCAGGAGGCCCAGTTTGGGATTGTTTTTGACTGCATGTAACAGAAACCCAGCTGCAGTGACGAGAGGTAACCCAACCACAGTGACTAGGTGTCCAGAAGTAAGCTGGACAGTTGACATTCAAGTCTGTTCAAATCTGCTCCCCATTGGTGGCTCTACAATTTCATCAGTGCCCGGGCACTTTTAGATTTGCAATTTCATCTTCTCCATCATCTATGCTTTAGAGAGCTGGTCCACTTCTTGCTCTCATTTGTGTTCCAGGCAGAAAGACAAAGGAAGCAATAAGGAGGAAGGAATAGAGTGACTGTCAGGAAAGCCAAAAGTTGCCCAGAAATCTTCCATCAACTCATTTTTATACCCCATTGTCCAGAACTGTGTCAAATGGCCACCCGTAGATGCAAAAAGAGCTGTGACATGCACATTTCTGCTTTGGCACCTCACTGTCCCATATGCTGTTAGCAAGAATGGAGCAGGAATATGGATCTGGGGTGGAAAACAAGCAACATCTGCCACACTAACCCATAGTATTATGTTTCTTTTTGGTCCTTAAAAGCTCAAAGAATTTTTGATGCAGGAATGGAACTCTATGCTTTCCCACGAAATACAGTGTTCCTAACATTCAAAGATTCATCAGAAAGCATATATTTTTTTTTAATCCTCTCTTTTCTAGGTCTGTTTGCTACATTAACTGTAGTAATTTAGGGTAAAAATCCCCAAATTTCGGAGTCACATCTGACTCTTCTCCATTGTTCTCTTCACATTTAGTCAACTGTCATAGTGAAATTTGCATCTTTTCCATTGCCCCCCCTTTTCTTCTCCAGTCACTATAGTGTGTAGGTGCTTATCGCTTTCCTTGTTTTTTCCAAAGGCTTCTTTTTTTTTTTTCTCAGCGTTTCATTCTTTTTGTTGTTGTTATGTTATGTTAGTCACCATACATTACATCATTAGTTTTTGATGTAGTGTTCCATGATTCATTGTTTATGTATAACACTCAGTGCTCCATTCAGTATGTGCCCTCTTTAATACCCATCACCAGGCTAACCCACCCCCCCAACCCCCTCCCCTATAAAACCCTCTGTTTCCCGGAGTCCCTAGTCTGTCATGGTTTGTCTCCTTCTCTGATTAACCCCCCCTTCATTTTTCCCTTCCTATCTTCTTCTTCTTCTTCTTTTTTTAACATACAATGTATTATTTGTTTCAGAGGTACAGGTCTGTGATTCTTCCAAAGGCCTCTTGACTGAACTGTCAGCAACCCCTCTTGTCCCTCCCTAGTCCACCCTGTACAGTTCAGTTTGAGTCCATCTTGAACTTTGACCTTTGTTATGCCGTATGTTTTTTGAAGATCTTTGTTGGCTTTCTATTGCCTATTGGCTAGATGAGTCATCATGAAACTAATTGCTTGGTGAACTTAAAAGGGTGATGCCTGTAAAAACATCAACATTCCTTCCATTTTCCAATGGTTCTTTAAGACTTAATTTAAATGCCTATTGTGAAGCCTTTCCTAATGTGCCCTGACAGAAGACATCACTTAAATGGAAACAAAAATTAAGGGTTAATGAGGACTAAGAAAACTATGTTTTAAGGTAAATAATAAGCATATTTACCTAAGAAGTAATCAAGGTCTGCATAGATCTGATGATAGCAAAGTAGCATAAATGTGGTCTCGTCAAACATCCTTATGAAGAGTGAGGTAAAATCTTTCAGATATGGGTTGTTAAGTCATGGTCTCAGCTCCTGACTTACTCTTCTGTTTCTTTATTCTCTTCTTTTCAATGTCCAACTAAGGTACGGTACTGATATTCTTTCTCTAAGTGATTTCTGTTACTGTTGCTTTTACACTGCGGTTGTTTGGCCTCTGTAATTTTCAGGTTGAATTACGCCTTTCTGGAACACTTCACCTTTTGCTCACCTTGTACTGCACTCTGCATTTTCTCTCAAGCTTTTTATTTTTGGTTTTCTGGTTTTCTAAGGTGGTGTCTTTCAAGACAAACTTTTTTTGATTCACACCTACAGTAAAACACACACACACACACACACACACAAATACTTGAAATATAACCTACTACTAAATCCACCTGGAAGGCATTTGATTCTATGAAAGCCATGAGTTTACTACTAAATTCAAAAGAGGAAAAGTTATACAGTAAATTGTACAGAGTTATAATACAAAAAAGCTAAATATAATGCTATATCTGCCCTGTTCCTTCTACTGAATGTATACACATTTATACAGTATCAATTTGTATTTGTCTCTATCTTCTAAGTAGAGAAGATTAAAGGTAGAGAATTGTAAATCAAACCATACTGAAAATGCAAAGTACTAATCAACACAGGTGGTAATGCATTATAATCATTTCAAAAGAGGGTCCAATAATTTATGCAGGACAGAGGATTAGCCAAATGTCCTAATAGGAAATCTGACTAAGTAGATTCAGTTCCTTATTTCTTGGGAGATAAAAATCTCTAAATGATCCTATAGCTTATAATGGGATATAAAATGGCATACACAATAATGCTAACACACATCAATGTAGGGAGAAGCATTGAGTTATAGGAAATTATTATCTATTTGAAAGGCTTGGGCTTAAAAAAAAAGTTCCATTGATGTAAAACAAGAAAAGCATGGTTAGTAAATTGTTGGCCAATTTGATAAGCACTGGCTCAAGATTGAACTGTTTAGAACAGAGCTGTTCATTTTCATGCCCCATCCAAGGCTTATATAGTCAACAACACAGACCCTATAACCTCAAGGAGTTGAGACAATATCCTCTATTTTTTAAAAGGAATTACTTACTATTAAGGTAACCTCAGGAAGATAGAAATATTAATTTAAATCAATAATATTTTCACAGCTTCAAGCCTTTTTAAAAAATGTTTTGACTCAATGTGAGAATTTCTGTCTGGTTTTAAAATACGTGAAGCTCATTAGATTGGATTTTATTGAAATGTTTAGAAAAATTTGACTAAGATTCTAATCAATGTTTAAATGGTTGGATCTGATTTATTAAATTTACAAGTTTTGGTTTATTAGCTGTTTAAACGGTGTACAAATGTTTAGAGAAATTGCACTTGTTAGAGCTGTATGTTTAATAAATTGGGCATTAAACAAAGAATAAAGAGCAGTGAACAAATTTTTCACACACCCAAATCTCTCAGGCAGAAAAAATTTAGAAATGCCTAGTATGATGCCACACACATAGTTGGTGCTCAATGACTTTTTTTTTAAAAGAAGTTACCTGCCTCTTTCTAGGCAACCTTTTCTCCCATATTTTGTTTTTCTCTCATATTTTCTTCTCATGTACTAATTACTGCCTCAGATGTGGTTTCTGTGTCTTCTAGTCCCTGCTACTATTCACAGTAAATTGAGGATACTCTAAGGAGAATACAGGCATTCTAGACTGAGATGAACTTTCAGACAACCTAGCAACTCTGCCAAACGTGGGCTGTGAAACACTTGATGTACTTTGTGATATTTTAGCAAGTCATGTTGTAATTAACTTACGCTGTCATGCAACTAAAAATTTCTGGGGCTTCCACTGTGCCTTCTAGATTGAGGACAAACACACTGTTTATGCAATTTATTTGACCGTATTCCTCTATGGCTATCACCATTCTAAATCCAGCAGTTTAAGTACTAGTTACATACTGAAAATACAGGAACACTCTTGTGGGGTGAAAGTTCCCTTTAAGATGACTTCATCTGGAATGATTTAGGTTCACAAGGACCCCAATATCTGGAGGTGATCCTGTGGTGATGGCAGCAAGCAGCTGAGGTAGTGGAAGGAAGAACCTCTTGGAAATTTGTCTGCGGTCATATGAGGTGGTAAATAATCGCATTTTGTGGTCTGTGTTAAGCTATAACTGCTTTACCCACTATGGCTTTAGCCTGGCTTGCCATTGTAATTCTGAGACTGAAGAGTTCCTTACCTATTTGGCAGTTGACCTAGAACTAGCGTCTCGTATAGCGTGGGTATTTTAGACCAGTGAGCACATAGCTTGACACATTTTGTTTCCAGATCATCGTATAGAAGCAAGTTATAAAATATCAAAGACAGGTAACATCCTGATTTATATTATCTTGATTTCTGACACTGGTGTAGCCTCATCTCCCCATTGCATGCTTATCCGGATGCAGAAAATTGCAGCTTTCTATTCCGAGCTACTCTCAAGTCTGTGTTGACTACCTCCTGTTCCTGATCCTCCTATACTAGGGATCCCCTATTCTAGCCAT
Source organism: Leptonychotes weddellii (assembly GCF_054177405.1). Lineage (NCBI taxonomy): Eukaryota > Metazoa > Chordata > Mammalia > Carnivora > Phocidae > Leptonychotes > Leptonychotes weddellii. The sequence goes on from NC_138373.1 coordinate 79,511,365, forward strand.
CTACCTTTGTGGCTCAGAGAAATTCCTTCATGGTGTGGTAGAAAGAAAGAGCTATCAAGCAGATGCATCTAAGAAAATACGATCACTGTCATTCCCAATTTTCATTTCTTTTAAGGATGACATTAACTCTGAAATATTTGTAATTTTCAACCAAGCACAGATAACTTCCAGATCTTGAGTGGAAAACAGTAATAATGGTGATAATGATGACGACAAGTCTGTAAGAGATGGTACAGTACAGTGGTGAAGCCCGAGAGCCAGAAAACCTATGTTTAAATCTATTTACAAGCCGTATGACCTTGGACAAGTTAGGCAACCTCTCTCTGCTTTTATTTAAAATCGGTAAAATAGGGGTAATTGTACATATGTTCCAAGGTTGTTGTGGAAATTACTTGGGTGTGGAAAACTGCCTGATGCATGATGTGTTCAGTGAACTTCAGCTGTTATTAAAAGCTATTGAAGATGGGTCATATGATAATGTTACATGTTACAAAGGGACTGTGTTAGGTGATCTAAAGTATTCTGCAGAAGTAGGGTTAAAAAAAGATTTGGATAATCTATTTTCTGACTGTTTCTTGTTCTCATTTGTCTTTGTGCTGTGTCCATTAAATCTGATACATTTAATGGCAACCACCTTGCCCATAAAGCCAAAATATTCTGTAATCAGCTCTGCTATACCAATTTCATGAGTACTCAGCTCCTCAGCCCAGAATACCAATTGTGTAAAAAGTGCAGTGAATTCCAATTCACTTTTGATTGCAATGATCTGAACCAAACATGAAACCTAGTTGATCCAAGATGATTTGGGCTTTACAGTTTTGTGCATTACGCTCAAAACAGGAGTATCTTTGAATTTAACATATTCTTCTTTTCAGAAAACAGAATTCTTTTAATTAAAAACGTTTTTAAAAATTTCAGCATGTGTAATTGTTAACACCTGCTATGTGTTACCAACAGATGTTTCTTACTTACCTAAGGGAACTGTTATAATTATTCTATAAGGTTTTTGGAATGGCATTTACCAAGATAGTCGGGAAACTTTAGTTGGTGACTTTGTATGTAATATTTGGCATTTCCTTTCATCTCTTCCCCTATTGCTGTCAGTCTCCACACACCCTCCCCCACGCTGGGCCTTCCAAAAGCAAAAATGTCCGTTTGGGGTACCAAAACTTTTACAAGACTGGTCACGCATGTTTTAGTCTTTGTAAAAAGTTACTGAAATTAAGGTAAGTGTATTCTAAAGCATCGTAATTTTTACTTTTAAGTGTTTTAGCAGCTAATCCTTATAATGTTCAGCCTGGAAGTCTTTTAAATGTAAAAGTACACCTTATAGATAGATAACGTCCTTCTAATAGCTCGGCCTCAAAGGAAGCTAGAGTACAAATGAGAGTTGTCTTTATTTTTCTGACCATTTATAAGGTCATAAGCAATACACCTTCTGAATTCTTCATTTATGATACTAATCACACAATTACCTACAGGCATGTGTTAAATATGACACTGGTTTCAGCCCAATAATGGGCCAATTGCAAACAATGAATAAAGAGAGGCAGCCCCATTTATAACCGCTGTTTCAACAGAGCTCTATTGTAATCATAGTGATCTGAGGGTGACTCATTAATTAATTGATGTTCTTTTTTATTATGTGCTATTGAGTTAATGAGTAATTTGTGTGAGATAATTCTCTGAACACATTGATTACTTGAGATATTTTCTGGGTCCTTCATACCAATGACATGCTGAATAGGTAGAAGATGGTATTTGCTTTTGTGTGCTCATTATTCCTAGGTTTGAGATGAGTCCAAACCAGCGCAGAGACGCACTAAAATGTTCTGATGTCTGGAGGACCCTAAGTCGGCCCAATAGGAGGCTCTTTGAATGCTGAGGGCAAGGCCTGTCACATAGTAGATACTCAATAAATGTCAATTGAAATAATGCCTATATTAACGTTTTGCTCTCTATTGGCCTTAACTTGCATTGAAATCACATTTAAGAAATATCTATAATGGTGTATTTAAGAAACAGTAGTAATCAAAAGGCTTTTGCTAAAATTGTATTCTGTGCTAATGGCCTATTACAATGAACATGCAGATTGTTTTTGCAACTTGCTGAAGTGAACGCTAAACATGTTTGGCCTATATCATTTCAATGAAATTGTTTAAGTGTCTTTGGTGAGAGGAGCCTGCTTTAAGTGATAGTTAAAAGGAAACCACTTGTGCACAGTATGTTTTACCACAGATAAAATTTTCAGCACCCTGTTTCATTGCAGGCACAACATCTCTTCCCTGAAAATGTAAGATTTAGTTGAGGTTTTTTGTTTTGTTTTGTTTTAATTCATTATACGGAAAATAGGAAATCTGAAATTGAGTCTGACGACAGCAACACAGTTCCTTTCAGGAAGATCACTGGAAATTTGTGTAAATGTACAAAATTACACCCAGCAATTTGCTACCTTCCTTTTTGACAGTTTTATTTTTCCCACAAAAGTAAATAACAATAAACTACCTAGCTCAGAGATCTTAAATATAACTTTTGGAGAAAGCATTTGAGGTACCTTGTCTAGGCTTGTTATGATTTACCTTTTGAAAGTAAGTGTCCTTACACACTTTATTCTTTTTTTTCAAGCGGACACAACGTACGCTTTCTAGATATTATCTTAGATTTTGCCAATTAAGTGCAATCAAAGAGTGTAATACCCCTTTTATTAAAAACATAAATCCAGATATAAAAAAAATGAATGAAAGAATCCAGCAGATATTTATTAAGCAAGATGAAAGTGAAATTACAAACACAGGTCAGCTTTTAAACTCAGCCAGCACTCTGGTGGAGTGGAGGTGCCTGGTCCTTCATCATAGGCAGCCTCTCTTAGATGCATGTTAGGAAGGGAGCTTTCAAACTGCTTGAGAAATCAAAGCTCTTTTGGAGGTGTCCTACTGGAGGCATCGGGCAAGAAGCTAAGTGACGTCAGGGCTACACAACACAAAGAGGAAAGGTGACGACAATTCAGGGACTTTGCGTAGTCAAGACAATTAGGTTAGTACTTCAGGTCAAAAATGCTACTACTTATGGGCAATTAGCTATAAAATGACCCATTTCTGTCTGGTTTCACAATTTCATGGAGATTAGAGATAATCTAAAGAGATTAAGGCCTTAATCTTTAATCCAGGTGAGTAATTTTGCTTGTAGTAAAAAAAAGCATAAGAATTAATTCCCGAAGGATTTGGGAAAAGAAAAGGCAATAAAAACTTGTTTGGTCTTTGGGTGCAAGGATATTGAACAGCTTCCAGGAGCTAAGAGAAGTTTGTTCCCAATTTACAAGTATTTTGACATATTGATAAACATATGCAAAACCATTTAAATCTAAAAATGATCATTTGAAAAAGATACTGGCAATTACAATTTGACATCCACATGAATTTCAGATACCTCTTAATGGGGGCTCGCAGAGCTGGTTGAGAAAAACCACTTTTCACGGATCCCCTGCCCCCCACCACCTTTTGTTCGGTTTGGGTTTTGGTTTTGGCTATGCGAGTCTTATCATGAAAAAGATGTAAGGCTCGAAGGCTAAAATAATGGTTACTTTGTGGGCCCCAGATAGCTATTTTTGAAATTCTTTTTTTTTTCAGTATATCTCAAATCTTGGGGACATGTGACTTGAACACTCTTAACCATGAAGTATTTGTAAAAATACATATCATTCACTTTTCACAGAACTATTTCTGAAAAATGAGAGGCAATATCCAGATTCACATGCATGTTCATAATAAAGCTTGGTTTTAAAACAAAAATCCACACCAGCATTATTTTCAGTTTAATATTTTGGCCTCAAACCAAGAATTCAGGTATCACATTTAATTTTCATCTGCAATGCATCTATTGGCAGGACAAAATATGTATGCAAATAACACCGGGAAATATTGTTTCCTATACAAGTAATCAAAAAAGAAAAGAAAAGAAAAGAAAACCCACAGCACTAAATTTGCTCTAGCAAAAATATGCTTCATTGTGCCTGTGTCAAATTAGATTTGTTGAAAAGTAGTTCTATTACAGGGAGCAGAAGCAAAGAAGCAAAGTGTGAGCAACCCAGAAGAAGGGATCATAGTCTTATTTTTATTTCCTTAATTGTAATTGAAATAATCGGTCTCCATAATTTGTTTCTAGAAACCTTTCTTCTTTATCATCTATCATGTTGGTAAGGGAATAACTTTTCACCTTTAAAACATGGAATGACAGATTTCAGCCTTAAGTGTGATATATATATTCTGAGCGGGTAGCTACTTAAAGAAAGCAGTAAGAGTAAGACATGTCAAACTTTTAAAGTCTTCACTTTTTGAACATTAAAATAAGTGTCAGGTAAATACAGAAAAATATATAATCACCAGTTCTCAGCTCTTTGACAATCCCTTTGTTTCTCTTCTTCTAGAAGATTCTGTGAGCACTATGTTGCTCTGATCAAAAAAGTAAGCTCACCACTCAAATATCATCATAGCTTCAGTATGCATTATCATGGTTTCAGTAGATTTGCACTCAAATCCTTTCAGTGCCAGAAATTTGTCAAGCCATCAAGTTATTAAACCCTTAGCTCTCAGGGAGAAATCTGGGCAAAATTTGTACAAGAAATTTATCATTTTAAAATTATCTCATAATTGTGGTTAACACTTGTCTAAAGTAACCCTTTGGAAAAATTTTACATGATACCCAAAGGCACTAGTTTACATAAGGGGTAAGTGGCTGAAAAACAAAACAAAACAAAGCCATTGTGTAGGTAAAGAGCACACACACAAAAAAAGGATATTAAAAGGATAATTGCTAAGCTTTAAAGTTATTCTAAAAATGGCACTTTTCATGTTGGTATAAAATGAAAGTGCTTTAAGATGAAATTTTTATGCATTTTTAAAGCTGATCTTTAACCCCCTGAAAATCGGGGGTTATAATGAGAACACTGATAGACTCTAAATCATAGTGGCAATAATAGTGGATGTTGCTAAAATGCTTTGTGTGTGTCTTCATTTCTTCTTCTTCTTTTTTTTTAGTATTTTAATGTTGATAGACTTGCTTTATCTGTATGTGCATCATTAGTGAGATTTGCTCTTCAATTCTTTACTAGAAAGTTATAGCTCATTTAAAATAGCTGGTAGATACAGAAAGCATAAATATACAGTAAGTTTAAACACTGATTGTACTAAATGCAACAATACAAAGAAGCAAACAGAACACAAATGGTAACACAATAAAACTGTATTACATTTGTGCTTCAAATATTACAATACATTATATACAATAGTCGAAAATAAACATCTCATGCCAAGTGACACAAAAACGAATAGCAAGCAAAAAAATCCAGCAATATGTACATTACTTTTTTCTTTAATAATAAACATTCAACTCTGAACTGGGGCAATTTCACTACATACAGATGCAGTCCGCCTTTTATTCCATATAACCATCCTGCTCTCCTATATCTACGCTATTCAGTAGGTTCCTGTGTCAATTCTTATATACATGTGGAGCAAAAAAGATAAAAGAATGTAGTGCTTTGTATTCTTAATGGGGTGATGTTGATAGATCAACGAACCTGGGGTGCATAACCTTCTTTCATTAAACCTTCTTCGTAGTCCGTCTGGCAAAGGATCATGTTATTCTTTAGGAAAAATTTGTCTCCAACGCAAAATCTGAAAATATTTAAAAAAATAAAATGTTTAAGATCATTTCACTCCAATCTATAGATTTGAAGATTTCTTTTCCTTGTAATAATGTCACACAGTAATTCCCTGAATTTGAGAGCTTGGTTTAGAGAGTTGCCTTTATTGTCAAAATTAAACCATGTAGGTCATTTAATGAAACATTGCACACAAAATTTGAAATCCTACATTTATATATAAAAAGCATAGGAAAATCGAGGAAAACACCTTGGGCAGCAGAGGTGGTTTTTATCACTACTTTGGAAAGAAAAAAAAATAACTGATCTATATTTACAGTCATTAAAATAAAAGAAAGAATGATAATAGTATTTCACTGCAGTGATTATGGAAGATTTCACCATTGGCCATTTATTCACTTTATTAAAAAAAGTAAAAGGCATTAAAATGTATCCAACAATTAGAAAGAGGCCCATTTTAAAGCTTCCCATTTAAAGCTTCCTTTTACTCTCTGTTATTAAAATGTGATTAAATTCTAGTAATCTGGAAGTGATTGTTCTGAAGGAAAAGTTGTTTTAGCATCAGACTCTGAAGCTGGGCCATATTCCTTTGTTTGTGGCAAGTTCACCAACTATAAAATATTAAATGTCATTTCTTAGCGCAATCCCAATTAAACCAAAGGGAGTAACCTGAATGAACTTCTTAATTTTGATGTGATAAATAAACTAGTTTCCAGTGGCTAATTATGTATTTTATTCTATAAAGCACTGTTTAATGTGCAAGATTGTAATGTTTTTAGTAAGTGCTCTTTTTGTATAATTTCCCAGCGGTGACACTTTGGACACAATTAAGGTCAGAAATAAATGCTTGTGCTGTTTCCAGTACATTTAACAATAAAGTAACTCTGGGGAGATCTGTATATATTTTTAATTGTAACAATTTAACCTTCAAACAGCAGTGTCTAGTAGAGTTGACCCAGTAAAACTACTTGTAATTATACAAGTTGACCTCACTGACCTTTGATAGTGGTCTCTCTTTATCAGATAGTCAATTTCGAATGATGTTCAAGCAGAAATCTTAGTGGATAGATTAAATTGTGTAGTGAAAGCAACCCTTTAATGTTTTGTGAAGTTGAAGGTTTAAATGAGGAGCAGTTGGACTGATTTACATTTGCAAAGATTGGAATGCTAGACACACAGTGAACCTATTTATTTTCCAACTGGGTAGCTTTGGAAATTTATCCTTATTCTAGCTAAGTAGATAGAGGGGAAAATAGTGTAATAAAAAAAAGTAGATTGAAAAGAATTAGCTTTCCTCTTAAAGGAAGATTGGTCTGTTTGTTTGTGGAATTTACTTTTTTTCCCCAAGATTACTGCCTGCTGATGATGTTGATTGAAAGTACAGACTAAGCGCTGATCTTGAAATCCTGGAGTTTGCGGTCAAGGCTATTGGATAGAATGAACATTCAAGTTTGAACCTTAAGTATATCTTCTTTTTATTAGTTGCAAACTATAAACTTTAAATATTGTGCTTAAAAAGTGGTGTGTGAGTAAATGAGGTTTTGTAGATTATCCTGATCATTAAGACATGTTGAATAAAAGGAAATATTTCTTCTGTTGGACAGACCTAAGTAGCCAAATTAGATACTTATCTTTTTTGTGAGATTACATAAAATAACATGTAGGATATATCTGATTACTGTTCAAAACTTTCAATTTATATTACTGTTGTAATTAATTTGAGCTAATAAGCTAATGATAAAATAGCACATAAAATAAAAAAATTCAACAAATACTCTTGTGTTCTAGCTAATATTACTGAGGTCTTTTTTTTCCCTAAAAACCAACTGAATTGGAAATATTCTTTCAACTCCATATTGACTAAAATTTTGCTTCAATTTTCTAGCAAGCCCCCAAATTCTATTCACTGTCAAAAACAAAATTTTTTTTTAAAATATGCTCGACTTGGGGCTTGAACTCACAACCCAGAAATAGTCACATGCTCTACTGACTGAGGCAGCCAGGAGCCCCAAATAAAACCATTTTTTTGGTCATGTGAAGTTATGTCATTCTTACCTTCAGAAGCCTTGAAATTTAGATAATTTTTGTTTGTAGATTAATAAATTCAGGGTAATTATCACGAGAAAAGCTTTGAACCAAGAGCCTGGGGATCTAGTCCTGAGCCCTGATGCTACCCAATGCAAATTATAGGGTTCATTTCCTACTCTCTCTGAGTCAGCTCTGTGTGGGTAAGATAAAACAACTACATCACTGAATTGTAGGGATGTTAAAATAAGAAACATGTGAGAGGCAGAGAGGTATATTGCAACAAATAGAGTTCAAATCCCAACCTTCCACTTATGATACTGAAGATGAAACTTCATTTTTTCTTATCTTTAATATAAGTGACTTTTTATTTATTTATTTATTTTTAAAGATTTTATTTATGTATTTGAGAGAGAGAGCATGAGCAGGAGAGCACAAGCAGGGAGAGCAAGCAGAGGGAAAGGGAGAAGCAGACTCCCCACTGAGCAGGGAGCCCGATGTGGGGCTCGATCCCAGGACTCTGGGATCATGACGTGAGCCGAAGGCAGACACTTAGCCAACTGAGCCACCCAGGCACCCCAGTATAAGTGACTTTTTAAAGTATATGGTGAAGAGTAGAAATGAAGTACGTAAAGCCTTACTTTAATATTTGGAGTGTAGATAATTAAAATAGCCACCTTTTATAAAACACTTACCATGTGCTAATGCTAAGCATGTGTATACATGATTACTTTTATTCCTTATGTTCAACTGAGAAAGTAAATATTATTATGGCCTTTTTCAGATGAAAAACCTAAGGCTTCCTCCCAGAATTAAACAACAAAAAAATTGCCAAGTTTCCATAACTAGAATGTGTATGAGAGAGAAAGGAAGGGGACTCTGGTCCCTTTGGGCTCAAGACCCATGCTTTATGTGGAAGAAGGAAAGCATAAGGCTATGAAGTTAATACAGGTTTTTTGTATTGCTAATATTCCTTTGCATAACTTTAAAAAAAAGTCTACCTACCGTTCAATGAGATGTTGGTAATATAAATGGGACTCATTTAAAATAGTCCTACCTAAAATATTTTGTTGCTAATGTTGTCAACTGGACAAAGTACATTTTATGGGCATTTCAATTTATACTGGAAAGTCAAGACAAAACAGAACATGGGTGAGAAATGTCACACTTACGCATATAACTTAAAACAGTTTTGAAAGCTATGGTTAAAGTAGATTATAACTGCTTTGCGATTAGGATTGGTACACTCCTTTTTTTTTTAAGATTTATTAATTTATTTGAAAGAGAGAGAGAGAGAATGTGGGGGGGGAGAGGGGGGCAGAGGGAGAGGGAGAGAGAAACCCAAGCAGACTCTACACTGAGCACGGAGCCCAACGCAGGGCTCGATCTCATGACCCTAAGATCAGGACCTGAACCGAAACCAAGAGTTGGACGCTTAACTGACTGAGCCATCCAGGTGCCCCTGGATTGGTATACTCCTTTAAGATGTTCCATATATAAACATGAAAAATTAGAGAAACAGAAATGCAGATGTTAGATGCTTAACAAAATAATCTATAACTGATCTTGTGAGAAAGTCTAATTTCCAATGTTACGAGCTCCTTATGAGATTTAGCACTGGCAGAAAAAATATTATAGAAGCAGTGATGGCCAGAGGATACTGTAAGTATATTAATAGGTCAGGCTAAAATTCCTGAAAATAAGCTGATAATCTTCCTTGTAATCTAATCCTAATTGCTTGTGGTGGTGTCAGTTCAATTAATTTTGCCTTCATTAAAAAAAAAGAAGTATGTTAAGGAATAAAAAGATGCCCAATCAGATTACTCAGTCATTTAATCTTGGTGTTTTGGAGTTAATAATAATAGATTTAATTTCCAGATATTTTTGGAGTGATTCTAATTGAACTCATACAGTCTTAGAGACTTGAGAAGTACAGAAAATAAATATAATTAACAAATCACCCTTATAAAATATGGGGCTTAGAGTAGTTTTAAGCAAGTTACCAACAGCTTCTGCAAAGCCTCCATTTGTAACCTCCTTTTCACATCCTTTCTAAGGATGGAAATGTTAACTTAGTCATCTTATTTCCCTGAGGTCAGTGGCTATCAATTATAATTAGTTCCCAACTCCACAATACTTTAGAAAGGGTGGGGGGGATCCAGTCCATATTTCAAATGTCTCTATTTTCTATGTAGCATCCTCAGCTACTAAAGATGGAGATTTTGATGCTGCACTTTGTTCTCAATAAGAGGTACTGTTTATATACCCATCGTCCCACCTCTATACGCTGTGAACGAATTTACTCTCTTCTCCCAAAGACTGTCCAGTTGTCATTACATACTTCATTCCTGATTCAATCCTTTTCTGCACCAACTTACACTACCCACAGCCCGAAACCTACTACAAATTATTCAAAGTCTACCTTGCTTTAACTTCATCATATCTATTCCCATTTATATCCACTCAGTCAGAAAATAAAATACCCCTCTTGAAAGAGTCCAGGGCCCTCATATCAGCTCTGAGTCTAGAGACTAAAGCCAGACTGTCTGGGTTCACATTTTGAGTCTACCATTTTCTATCATTGTTTTCTGGGGCAAGTTACTTAAATTTTCTGTACTTTAGTTACTTCACTTGTAAAATGAGGGTAATAATAGTATCTCATTTTATTGAGTATTAAATGAGCACATGTAAAACAGAACAGTATCTGGTGTATGATCATCACTATATAAGAATTCTGCTATCATTATTATTTGTTAATGATAATCTTTTCACCTTTGCTTAAGCCATTCCTTAACCAGGACTATTTCTCCCTTTTTTCCATCTGTTTAAATTCTAAAAATTCTTTAGTTTCCATTCCCTCCATCAATATTCCCTGACCATGCCAACTCATTCTGATCTTTCCCAAAGCGCTTATTTATTGGCATATCATTTAGTTTGGCATTTCAGATTTTCTCATGAATGGGTAACAAGTTTCCCAATCTAGACTGTGGTGCTGAGGTAAGTGCCCATGAGTTATATTTCTTTTGAACCGTTTGAAATACTACCATAAATTATACTACCACTTGAGGTGGGTGGTCAGTAAATACTGGTTAAGACATATTTATTCTGGCACCGAATAGCTTTAAATAACAAAGGTATTTTAGATAGATAATTTAAATTTGTGTTCATTTCGACTTTCATTCATTGACTTCCTACCTTTACAGTTTTACTTCCTCCTGATCCTCACACCATTCCCTCCTTCTTCATATCCCTAACCAATCTCGCTCTCTAATCTCTGAGTACTCTGAGCTACTTTTCATTTCCTGCACACATTAAATGCTTTCACACTTCCATGCCTTGCATGATGCTCCATCTGTCTGGAAAACCCTTGGCTCCCTGGCTTCCTGTCTTCCCCGACCCCCACCAGACACAATTCCTACATTCCAACCAGTCCTAGGGAGTTCTGTTTTAAAACCTGGCCCATCCACCCTTTGATGCTTCTCTAAGACTTCAAGAAGGACAGACCTCTCTTCCCTCTGTTTAGCATCATTTACACTCTTCTGTGAGTCTTTGATGTCCTGTCTCTCCCATAACTCTGAATATCTCTAAGAGAGAAACTAGCTTTTATTCACCTCTCTTTCCAGAGCCTAGCACAGTGCTTTTATTCTTTAGTGTTACACAATTCTACATATTTGAGGCAATTTCATTACAAACAAACATGTTCTTTCCTTTTCTTATAAAACCATCGTTTAGTTTTACAGAATCGTCTAAGGAGGAGGGGCTTAGTCACCTTTAAGAAATTAACCGATTACACAGAATTCTTCAATTCTGAGTGAGATTCGAGTTATCATCTAAGATGCTCAAAATAACATTCCTCTGCTTCTGATAATAGAGAAACAAAACAAAACAAAACAAACCTTAGATGTTTAATTCAGGATTCACATCTTCAGCCATACCCCTCTAAAAAGAATGGAGAGGGTATGTACAAGAAACAACCAATCCCGAAAGAAAAGTTATTTTTACTAGCATTTTTGAAACACTCAGAAACACTTTTGATCTTAATGATCTTTTGATTTAAAAGTTAAGATGAAATGGCTGCTAAATAAAATTCATAAGCATTTATAATACCACAATCTCAGATGTCAATAAAGTTTGCTTAAGGGAACGTGCCTGTAAATTACCTATTTGCTTTGTGTTTCACTTGAAACGGTGCAGAGCTATAATAATGATTTGGCTACTGAAAGTATAGGTTCATGCGGCATATGGCTTTATTGGAGAGGATTTCCCCAGCAAATGTCAAAGTACAAAGAAAATCTCCTATGTTGAAAACCTTCTGTATTCAGAGTAACAAAATTTGTCTGCTTTGCTTGACTGATGAAGATTAGCTGACTTCTTGCATTAAAGAAGTTTGTCTTGTAGGGGCTGAAGTGACAAGACAATAACTAAGTGCTAATTGTGCATAACCAGCACTAAAGATATGCAGTCCCATTATGGCATGTAATAAATGAAGCGAACACAGAAATATATTAGGTACTTTAATAATGATACTAGAATAGTATTTTGCAGCAATAAGAATGTGAACAGTTTTAGAGGTAAAATTTAGGAGTGTTTGTCTTACTTGACTGAGTTCTACTGAGGAGATAGACTTAATTGTGAATGCAACTTTTTATTTCAATGGTAAAATAAAATTGATATACGATTTGTAAATAGCATTAACAACCTACAATTTGCATCATAATAGAATTTAGGCTGGGTTTAGTCCTTGAGTGATGTTTTAATTTTCTGTGTAGAACATGGATAAAATAGGGAAGCCTGCCCTAATGGAAAAATGGACAAAGGGCATAAACAGGGTGTTCCCTAAAAGAAGAAATATCAAAGGGCCACTAGAAATCAAATAAATGCTAATTAAAAATTATAATGGGACACCATCTTTCATCCCTCAGGGTGACAAGGATTTCTTTTTAAATAATAATTCCCAATGTTAGAGTGAATGTAAGGGAATACAAAGCTCTTACGTATCTGGTGAGAATAACTGGTATTAACTGTTCGGGAGAGCATTTTAACAATAGATAACATAAGCCTTTAAACAATTATATATTTTGTCCAGTTAATTGTGCTCCTGTGAATTTATCCTGACACAGGCTTGAATATTGTTTATCAATATCATGTTTACAATATTATGTTGATAATACTGATAATATAAAAAGTTGAAGAGATAGCCTATACCTCTGATGATAGAAGACTGATTTAACATATGAAGCTCTATTCATAAAACGAAACACAAGAAGACTTAAGATATCTTAAAAGAATTTGAAAAGCATACTATCGTAAATGAAGAAGTCCAAATATCAAACATTAGGATTCTTCCCTGTTTCTTTTTCTTTAAGCTGCTCAAATATTTTATAAAATATATGCTATATATCATTTATCATACATGCATAAGAAAACATATGGCTAGCTATACACCAAAATATTAAAATGCCTTCTTTTAGAATAGTGAGACATGGGACAATATGATTCTTTATCCCTTTCTAGTTTCCAAAATTTCTACGATGACTATGTAACCTTTTATAAGTAGAAAGCAGTGTTATTTTTTTTTGCCAATACTACCATTTTTATTTTTTATTTTATTTTATTATTATGTTATATTATGTTATTTTATTATAATGTAACCATACATTACATCATTAGTTTTTGATGTAGTGTTCCACGATTCATTGTTGCGTATAACACCCAGTGCTCCATGCAGTACGTGCCCTCTTTAATACCCATCACCGGGCTAACCCATCCCCCCACCCCATCCCCTCTAGAACCCTCAGTTTGTTTCTCAGAGTATTGTTTTTTTTTTTTTAAATAAAGATTTTATTTATTGATTTGACAGAGAGAGAGATAGGGAGAGCAGGAACACAAGCAGGGGAGGTGGGAGAGGGAGAAGCAGGCTTCCCGCCGAGCAGGGAGTCCGATGTGGGGCTCGATCCCAGGACCCTGGGATCATGACCTGAGCCGAATGCAGACGCTTAATGACTGAGCCACCCAGGCGCCCCTCAGAGTGTTATTGTTGCATAAAGATAACTGTATTGTGAGTAGATGCTGTTAGTGGATCAATATGACAAGTAAATAGAAGTATTCTAAATTTACTACTAATATGCCTTTAAAATATATACACATATATGTACACATGCATATAAATGTCTGTATGAATGTATAGATATTTATGTTCATGTGTCTATATCTTTTTTTTTTTTTAAAGATTTTATTTATTTATTTGACAGAGAGAGAGATAGCGAGAGCAGGAACACAAGCAGGGGGAGTGGGAGTGGGAGAGGGAGAAGCAGGCTTCCTGCCAAGCAGGGAGCCCGATGCGGGACTCGATCCCAGGACCCTGGGATCATGACCTAAGCCGAAGGCAGACGCTCGACGACTGAGCCACCCAGGTGCCCTCATGTGTCTATATCTTTACATGCATACTTGCCAATTTATTTTTGGCTAAATGTCACCATAGACTGAATTAACCTGCTTGATTCCAAAAGTTTGTTGGGAAGACTCAAGGTGTTGTAAGATGACTTTCTTTTTTTTTAAAGATTTTATTTATTTATTTGACAGAGAGAGAGATAGCGAGAGAGGGAATACAAGCATGGGGAGTGGGAGAGGGAGAAGCAGGCTTCCCGCAGGGCAGGGAGTCCAATGCGGGGCTCGATCCCAGGACCCTGGCTGGGATCATGACCTGAGCCTAAGGCAGACGCTTAATGACTGAGCCACCCAGGCCCCCCATGATGACTTCTTGAATTATTTCCTGGATAAATCAGATATTGCAAGGTATACTGGGCACTTGTGTTCATCTCCATCTAGCAGGAAATATTATTGAGATCTATCTTTTTTTTCGAGATATATATCTTGTGTAAAAACCAAGTTAGTGGAATATAATTTGGTAAAAGTAAATTATAAATATCAAGATAAAAGAGCTAATTTTTTAGAACCAACTGTGCTCCTGGTATTTAATATAAATTATTTCCCTTAATTTTCAAAATCTGTAAGATAGGTATTAACGTCTCCATTGTCAGGGGGTGGAAACCCATCTCAGAGATTAAGTAACAGACTCAGGGTGTCATAGCTAATATATCATGGGGCTGGAATTTGAATCCAGTTCTCCCTGTAAAAATCATGTTCTCTCTACTACTCTTTACAGGGCCTCATAAAAAAGATGCTGCATTGAATAGTAAAGCAGGGCAAATGACAGTAACTGAGAACTTGATGCAACGAGTATGTCCTGATTACATACTATGTCCAGGTGTTGTCACACTCACGCTGAATATATTTTCATTAACATCCATCAAGTGTACTAATTTTTTACTTGTATTTTAACGATAGGTACAGTTTTATATTCTAATATCCTCTGCATATAGCATATAAAACAGGTATCAGTAGTGTATAGTTCCCTCTGGAAATAAAAGTTATAACTTTCAAGAAGGAAAAATAGAATAAAGTGATAATACTTTGAGATGAAAGAGTTCTCTGAGACTGGCTAATCCAGCTCCCCTTTGCTGTAAATGAGAAAACCGAGGTCGAGAGAGCTAAGATGGTTGATGGATGGTTATACATCTTGTGAGGGGCAAAGCCCAGCCTAGAATTTAGGTTTCTAGATGCCTTGTGCAATGCTCTTCCCATTTGCCTATGCTGCCTGCCCAATGCTGATAAGTGTTTAATTATTAGCTATATCTGGCCTCATTCCCAAGGAGACTTAAAGCAACTTAAAAAGTACATATGAAACAAGGTTAAAATTCAAGATAAGAAATCAGGGCAACCATAAGTAGGAAAAATAAGATGAAGACACACTACCTCCTACAAATTCCTGTGTATTTGCCTCAGCGCAAATGTGTTGGCTCACAGAACAAAAAGTAAAGATTTTAAGGCTACTTTTAAAAAGACAACATTTTAAAGATACTTTTAAAGTTTTAAAGTAAATTTGAGGGATATTTTAAACCTACTTTTTAAAAGGACAGAAAAACAATAAAGAATGAATAAGAGGAAAACTCAAGTTGATAGCAGTGTCCTCATTTCTTATCGCATTCTGCTCTAGGATGCACTAGGATGCTCTTTGGGCAGGTAGAAGAGCAGTTTTAAGACCTTTCCCCCTCTGAGCTTTGTTTCTGGCACCAGATGAATGTTTGCAGAAAACAAAAACGCTGAGATTGATTGCCTTAAGTAATACATATAATTCCCATCTTTAAGGAAATAACGAGCAAAGAGAGGTTTGCCATTTTTTAGACACCAGAAGGAAATCCGCTTACCTCTGATTACAAAGCTGACATGCAAAGCAGTCCAGGTGGTAAACGTTGTCCTTGGCGCGCATCACCATCTCAAAGGCAGGGATGAGCTTACTGCAGGCGGCACAGTTTCCCGTCACACCGAAGAGCCTGGAACAATAAACATTTTTTTCAAACTCTTACAGGGAGATCTGAGATGATGAGTAGAGAAGGTGCCAGTACACCCTGCAAAGCTATCAACACACAATGCCTTTGATGTACACAATCAAGTTTTATCCTCGGCAGATTCGTAAGCATTCTTCTCCGATACATACTCAGTTGACCTTTCTTGATGAAAATCACGTCTCGTTTGAGAAGAAAAGGAAAAGACAAATACATCAGGAAGCTTACATAACTGTACACACACAAGTCAATGGAGGTGAATTCGTAGCAAACAAATCTCCTACTTGATAGAAAATGCAGTAAATAGAAATGCAACGTAACTTTGACCTTAATGCCACAGAATAGCCATTTTCACTGGAAAATAAACCCATTTGAATGACTCACTATTTTCTGACATCTAGTTACCACAAGGTTTGCCATTATTATTAAAAGAATGTTTATGAACAAGCCATTTAAATAGTCAAAAAACATTAGAGGCGCGTGCACCTTATGGCCCTATACCATAGTTATAGCTATGATTATGTTATTCAAGTAGCACTTTAAAGTAAATGAGGCCGCAAACTACATATCGCTCGACCAGGAGTTGAAACATAATATATTGAAAGAACCACTGGAACTGTCCAGGAAAAAGGTATTTTAAAAAATCCTTTTTGCGATAGATTCCTGAAAATAGTTATTGTAATGACCTAAAAAAAATAGTATCAAATAAAGTGTCTCTATAGTTTCATAATGCGAGGAAATAAAATATTTTATCCATTTGCACTGGCAATATTTAAACCAAGTTTCTTTAAAGTTGTTAATGGTGGTGAAGAGTTATTATAAATAATATTCCGTGCATAGCAGTTAATGCACTTTTTAACTAGGAAGCAAACTAGATGAAAAACACCACATCTGCCAGTTTCTTTTTTCTCCAGCATCAGGCTGACAGGAGAAAAATATAATGGCTCTCATGGGAAAGACCAAATTAAAAGCAGTTCTAAACTAATGAATTCAAAGGTGCTATGGAGAAAACTCATTTTATTTATAAAAGTGTACTTTAAAAAACTTAGTCTTTCATTTTATTGAATTTAAGGATTATGCACAAATGTGCTGAAGTTTCTCTTCTTATACTTTCTAAATACTCCAAAGACAGGTAGGCCTTTGCTTAAGGCATGCATATTCATGTTCAAGTTTATAACCATGTCCTCTTACCAGGCTAATGACAATTGTTGGAAAGAGTTGTGAGAATGGTTTTCAGGGTCTCGCGAAATGTGTAATAAATGTTCATGCGTATGTTTTTGTTAGATTGTCTTTAGAAGAATGTAAGTGCCTTGAGGGTAGAAAGCATACATGCTTTTCAAACAGCTTGCCGGTATGATCTGTGCCCTTGATAAGAGGGGAAGGAAGTTTTATATTCAAGAAGACTAAATTCAAGATTGTTAGGCGCTGTTTTCCTGCAGGGATTTTAAAAACATTCTAATAAGGAGTATAACTCTAATCACCTTCATGTTCCCGGTTTACAGCCCCTATTTTAGAAAATAGTTTTTCTCTAAAAAGAACTTCACTGAAAGCATAATATCTCACATCTCCTACTGGCATCGTTAAAAATGAAACCACCACAAGCTAAAGCTTTCATCCTGTTCTTTTGTAAGCAGAATTTTCCCATCCCTTCTAACATCTCACATTTACTTTTCAGGGCACTTCATATGATCCATTTAGGAGTCACATCCCTTACATGTGCCATTTGTTCCTTCTGTCCTTTCATTATTTATTTATTTATGTGGTTTTTGTCTTGGTTTTTTTTGGAGAAATAAGGAAATCTTTAAAAGTTCTTTATTCCACGAATATAGATGCACTTGTGGGTAGAAAATGTGGCTGGTAGGCGAGAACGCGGTTGTTGAGATCTACTCAGTTTGCTTACACTTCACAAACATACCCACACAATGCCATTTTGAAATTCTGGACATAGTTTCCCCCAATTTCAATTGCTCTCGCTAGCTGAGCATTTATCAGCTACCTGATTAGAATTTGTTTCCACACAAACCATTGATCATCAGCCTATTACTAGGCAAATGACAGTTAATTACCCACTACATTAACCACTGGGACCTGAGACCTGCTTCTGCTGCCATCAGTCAACATGATAAATGTGGCAAGTTCAGTAATGCATGGCCAGCCCTGAGCTGCCTGCTATACTGCGAACAACCCTCAATCTCACTTCCAGGCCCAGGAAAATCTATGGCAATCTGCATAATTACAAGCTCTGGGTTAATAACAGACAAATGATTTGTTGCATCTAAACAAAGTCCTTGGAATGGTACTGGTCTCTGGAGGCTGGCCGTCCGGCGTGCCTTCTCTACTGTACTAGCCACTGCAATGTGCACAAAACACTTCTCTGCCGTTACAGCCTTCCAATTTGTTGCCCTCCAATTTATGGATTCTGCATATGTGATTTTTAATCATTAAAGGACTCTTGAAGCAATATTATCTTAATTATTCTCTGCTGTAACCAGGGAATTAGGCTTCAGATAAAATTTTCTTCTTCCACGCACTTTCCCTGCCTCGCTGGAGGCTCCATCAGTTTCCATCTACACCTGGACTCTGAAATCCTAATGATGAATTATTGCCCCTTTTCCTAAGAGGGCGAACCTTACAAGGGAACATTTTACTGAACTGTCAGCTCACAGACTGAGTGCGGAGATGCGGAAATCTGATCTAATTTACTGCAAAACGATGCATTTGTTAGACTTTTTCCTCAGTTTTGTCCAAGGATCAAGAGATCGTTCTATAGCCACATTTGTGTTCTTTTTCGCAGTTGGACGACCCCAAGATTCTCTGAGAAAGGAAACAAAGTCCTATTTTACAAAATCGGGTTTTTTTCCAAGCCTATAATGTTATCCTTTGGTTTTCAAACATGACATTTGGATTCTCAGGCAAAAATAATTTTCATATAATATATCAACTAAGCGTAAGGCATGCATGGTCCTCATCTGTAAGATTTTTTTTCAGATATGTCTAGGATATATTCAAGAAGAGTCTCTTAATTATCTAACTCATTTAGACTATTCATAATCCTGGAAATTCTTGTAACCCCTTCCTCTCCACCCCTCACTCCCAGACTCATTTATAGGGATGTTAATACTGATCCACTTTTCTGTGTGCGCAAGAGACCTCTGTAATCTCTTGTTTCCAGTGCTTACAAGATCTCATCCTAACAGAAGAGGACGGCCTAAGTGTACTTAGCAAATAATACACTGAGGCAGTCAAAGCTTTATTTAAAAAAGGAGTCATTCTGAAATTCTGACTTAAATTCATCATAGAGTATCAGCTCATAAATTTATGGTAAGGAAAACATAATTGATCCATTTTGCTCAGCTTAAAACGTCTTACAGATTATTAAAGCATGGCAGGGGTTAATTTGCCAATTTATGGGCTAGATTTTTCCCTACCATTTATGCTCATAATAGGCTTTAAGCGATATGACCTTTGTCTTGTTTCTGACACACTACCAAAAGTGGATTTACGATATACAAGGTGACAACTACCAGCCATACAATATCAATGCATATAACTATTTGCAGGGATCCCAAAGGATGTTCCTGTCCTTTTTCCACTCTGTTTTCACTTTCACTACCTGGCTCTGATAATCTAAACACAGACACGAAGTTAAAAAAACCAAACAGACAACTTATGGGTAAGAACTCTGCCTATCTGTATGTGACGTAACACTTCCCACGATGTAGTGCGCATGCAGAGAAACAGTATTGTGTGTGTGTGTGTGTGTGGCAAGGCAAGAACTAAGACAACACACATATTTTTTAAAGGTACTCAGATAATTTTGCATTTTTACTAAATATTCAACAGCTTTTGCAACATAGTCATAAATCAGGTAAAGCTGTATGGGCTAGTATATATCCATTACTAAAGTTCCTGGAGGTGAGGGTAGAGAAAAACTCAAGACATATAATCATTTAACATAGCAATAATGAATATGGTTCACTACAGGCATCCTGGGGAAAATGAGTGTTCATTGTATTAGTGTCTTTTATTTCACAGCCCCAGATGTTTCTATAGATTTTTTACCAGGTCAGTGGCTCAAGTCACCAAATCAAATTCCCCCAAGCCATGGAAAGCATAGTATTTGACTCAAATTAATTTATTATTTGGGGGGAAAATGCATAAATAAATATCACTGCAGTAAACCTTAATTCTGAGCAAAGATCAAGTATTCTCTTCTAGTTTCAGGCAACCCTCATTTAGCAACTTGAATATACATGAATTCAACAGTAATTTTTTTTCAATATCGCAGAGAAGACTTAGTTTAGTTATCATCCTATGTGTATAAAAAAAAACCTGTCTCTACACAGAATAACTAGAGATGATCAGAGAAAGAAAAGTTTAGTTTTCTAAGAATATGAGGTTGCAATCAATGGAAAGGATCTTTAGCTTTTGACTGCTGGATGGTGAAGTTTTATTGAACATGTTATGTGAGAAGGAATAGAACATTTTCACAGATTGAGAAGGGCAATTGCTTTTTTTGTCTATTACAAATATACTTCTCATCTCCTTTCGTATTTCACTTTTTAAACTAAGGAATGGTAGTGATAGAAAATGAAAACCCTTTAAACATTCAGTTCTTTTGTTTTAAATGTAAAAAGCTCACCCATTTCAAGGGTGAAGAGAGTTGAACCTACTGTTTTCTCCCCTGTTGGGTCTTAGCATGTGATCCACTGTCACAGAGATAAAGAAATTGTGGGAGTTAAAAGAGGAAAAAAAGGCAACATTGAACATTTGTAAATGTACAAAGGAGAAGATAAAAAATGTTTAACATTAATTTGAACCATGCTTCTAATTGTTACACAGTTAGGCTTTGCATATATTTTTAGTATACATTGTGCAAGTAGGTGAAGTTGAATTTTTCAAAAGTTAAGCTAAAAAAAGTTGACCATGTTTTAAAGGCACTAGATACACCACCTGTTAAAGGAAGCTTAGAGATTATTCCTTTCAGAGTTAAGTAGTTTTATTCGATTAAATTAACTCTAATTTGGGTTATTAAGGTCAGTCTTTGCATGTATTTTTATTAACAAGTACTGATCATGCCAGACACATAAAAGCCATTAGCTGAATGTAAAGTTTAATATAAATATTAATATATACCTATATAGTATATATGTATATTCTGTCTATATGCATGTGTATATTCTCTCTGTGTATAAGATCTTATATATATAAGATAGAAAAAATACATATCTCCTATATAAGATCTCTAGATAGATAGATACATATATACATAGATAGATAAATAGATCTATATAGCTAGATCTACAGGGTATACACACACACTCAGCTCACTGGGTAAGCAGATGTTACAGGGTGGGTGGGAAAATTAAGTCAAACTTACTAATGCCTAATTACAATTTCAGTAAAAAACTGCCAAGGCCCATGCCATATAGTTGTGTACATGTTAAAATATACAACTTGCTACCTGAAATCCCAAAGATAGCTTATGGTACAGATCGAAAGCTCAGGTTCAACAAACCCTTGTTAATGACAGTGGAGGCCTACTATGTGCATGGTACTTGGGAATTGAATGACAGATGGCATTCAGAAGGTAGACAACTGGTAGGAGCTGAAAGAAGGATTTCTCGGGTTGGTGTTAGAGGATAAGGAGAAGTTTAGAGATGGTCAAAATCAGAGTTATTTAAGGCATGTTTAAAAAATGGCAAATACGCTAGCAGTCTGATAGGCTGAAGGTATAGGGAGTAGGAAGAGAAGCTCAGACAGCCCACATAGGTGACTCTGGCCTGCATGACTAAGGCTTCATGTTTGGTGCAGTAATATTTTAAGAATATCCTCAGAATATGTCCCTCTCCTATGCTCAGGCAAAACTCTCTTCCTTGAATCAGACAGAATAGCCCTTGGCTGTTGGGTGCTCAAATCCAACTCAGATGACTAATTCCTGAGTATCTGCCAACCACAGGTTGGACTAACTGAACATCAGCTCATGATCCAACCCATTTAAACAACAACATGGTGGGGACAATAAAATTATAGGTAAAAAGTTATCCCTGAAGAGGAAGGGGAAAGATTTAACTTTTGGATTTTTTGGAATTCTTGTTGTTTATACTTAATACTACATTTGGACTAATAGAAAAATAAAAAATGCTAAAGGTGAAGAAACAGATTTTGGTGGAAGCCATTGTCATCTGTCTCTCTGGGGAGTGGATTTTGGGCAAAATAAAGACTAAGGAAACATTCTAGGAAGACTTATTTCCCATAAAACTATACTTGACTGATAGGAACCTATCATTCTAGAAGTACCAAGTCAAGCCCCATGCATGAATGATTGGTTAGGTGTCCATGCCCTAATGGATCACAGAATCTACCCCAATTTGAAGATTGTGATTCAGAATAGGTTGCTTTAGACTATCTCAAGATAGTCCAGGAAAACAAGACAAAACAGGAATAGTGTCAATACTGTCCACACCTTGAAGGTGGACCTTTAATTTCACCACAGAGCTGGTTCTTTCCCCAACTTCACTCAACTCATAAGCCACGCTAACTTATTTTTACTCACTGTCTATTGCTATGCTGTCCAATATGCTTATCACTAGTGGCTACAGGCCACTTAACATGTGGTTAGTCTGTATGGAAATATGCACTAAGTGTAATATACACACCAGAATTCAAGGCACAGAAAAGTAAAATATGTCACGAATAACTTTTAAAATATTGATTATGTATGGAAATGATAATCTTTTAAATACATTTGGTTAAAGGAAATATGTTTTCAAAATTAATTTCACCTTAAAGAAAACTTGCCTTTTAATGAGGCTACTAGAAAAATTAAAATTAATAGGTGAATCATATTATATTTCTATTAGACAATGCTGGTCTATTTTCCTTGCACCCCTGGATACACAAGGCTTATCACAGTTAAATGCATGGAAACCTAGAATTTCTAATTGAAACTCATCCTAGAAATCTCTCTTCCAGTGTTCTATGCCTACGGAGAGAAAAAGTAAAGGCCAGAGATATTTTCGTCTAACTTAAAAGTATGTATGCTAATAGTGTGACTCACTATAGCACACCCATACTCTGAAATAGATGTCAATGTCCTACCAGTTCTAGGCTTACTCAGTGTTAACTCCTTTCAAAACTTACCATTTTCTTCTCCGTGCAGTCCGCAACAGGGTAAGATGTAAAGAAAAAGGAGCTGATGCCTGGCCTTCCTGGTCCCTTTCTGGTCCCTGTCCTAGCTCTGCCATGAAGGGCAGGAGATACCCCATGTCTACATACAGAAGCCGCCGACACCATTATTTAGTATCAGCCCATCACTATCACCTAGCCCTCCTTATCCACATCTGGTCCTTTCCTCACTATACTTCTCTGTTTTGCCCCACCAAAATGGAGCAAGAAGAGGTTGCACTAGATAAAAGTCTCTAGCTTGCTGACCTGACAGAGAATCGATTTACCTAGAATTATCATCTCTCTCCCCACACCCGACTCAGTCAAAAGTTACAAACAGTATTTAAATACTATACTTTCACTTTCAACAAATCACTGTCAATTTCTCCTCATACCCATTTTCCAAAGCCTTATGAGCAGGTGTTACTGCTACTTATGATCAGCACAGCAACCTACTGGGAGAAGCGATTCAGAGAGAAGTAAAATTGAGTATTTTTCCTTCGACATATGATGAGGATAATACTTGTGGGCAAATATGGCAATTGTACCAACATTTCATAGAATCATAAAATCTTAGTCCTCAAAAGAATCTTCCGTAGCTAAAACAAATGTGTCAAACTTGTTATTTATTGTTGGATGTTAAAAGACAAGGTTTTTCAAATTTTTAGATATAGCTATGGATAAAGCTGGAATAAGATGTAGAGAAAAGCAACAACCAGTGAAATAAGGGATAACATAGATGAACTAAAACTAGAAATACACAGTTTTAAATAATTGAAGTAGATATTTCATCTAGTCACTATAGCATCCCTGCTCTAATTTTCAGGTACGTTTTTAAAGGAGGAGAGAACAAATCAGTCACAATTATATGACCATAAATATCTATGACTATTTTTACAGATATTATGGGCAATTTAGTTACTGTCTATCCCTCCCTTGATATAACTGAGGAAGTTGTTGGTACATCAAAATAAATGATGCACTGGCTTTAGCCATAGTATAATAAATGCTAATTAGAATGTGCTGTGTAGAGTTTTATAATAAAAGCCTTTTAAGAATTTTTTAAAGCAATAACCTGTCCTATCATAAGTTTCAAAAAGCTTTGTCTACTTACAGTTATACAGGTTTTTCCTGTATAATATTTTCCTAAAAATCAGCATTACAGTCTTTTGCTATCTTTACAGATTTCTTGAGGCCTATAATTACCTTTTCTTTCATCTTTCATTTTCACACTTGTGTTTGTATACACTATATATAAAAGTGAGCAAGAAAGTGGAGAGGTATCTTATTTGAAAATATGATTTTTACCCATCTCGTAACTAATGAACTTGAAGTACTGAAATGTTTCAACAGAAAAGAAAAATAAAGAGGAAGGAAAGAAAAAAAAGCTTTTACGGGAAGGCGATGGAGGTCATTTTGTAAACAGTTATTTGAGAACTAATCATGGGAAAGACCTTTTATTTGATCTTTTTCAAATAAGCCACTTAGTATCTTCACGTGTCAATTTCACCATATTTGCAAGAGCCGCTCACTCATTCATTCAGGCACTAACCAAGACTCACTAAAGCCCCGCTGGGCAACACTGACTCCCTGATGACAGGGTAATCGGGTCACAGTGCAAACGTATCTGTTCTGATCTAAAGTGTTTCTTTCATATCCAGAGGTTATGATTTTGTGACAGTAACTGCTGGAGTATTTATAAAAAGTAAACAAATCACTTACCTAGAGTTAGGTAAGGCATTTATTTACTCTTGCAACTAGCCAGTAAAATTTCAGACAAACTTTTCTTCTAGGATTAATTATTATGACTTACTTTAAAGAAAAAGTGCTTTGTAGGAGCCTAGTGACAATACATATAAGGACCTGTTATCTTCAATTTTATGTCAAATTTTATTCAAATCTTTTACCTTACTGCTTTGAAGAAATTATCTAATTACAACATTTCCCTTTAAGATAAATGGCAGGATTTAGGACCTTGTGTAATTTATAAGTTTAATTTACTAAAAATAAGAGGTGCAGAAAATGTTACCAGAGATAGTCATCCTTGTTTTTTTTTTTTTTTAATTTACTTATTAATTAATTTATTTGAGAGCGAGAGAAAGCAAGAGCGGCGGGGAGGGGCAGAGGGAGAGGGAGAAGCAAACTCCCCGCTGAGCAGCGAGCCCATGCGGGGCTCCTCTGGGATCATGACCTGAGCCGAAGGCAGATGCTTAACCCACTGAGCCACCCAGGTGCCCCTGTCATCCTCGTTTTTAACCGAGGATCATTTGTTATGAAGGCATCAAAATATATCCTAGCTCCAAATTCCATGAACATTATCACCAAAGATTCAAGGTATCTTAGTGGTTCTCTTTTTACAAAAGTGTTCTCTGCAAAGCAAATTTAACATCTGACATCATTTGCCTCTTTAGGATTTTAATGGACAATTGTTCTTAAAATCTTACAAGAAAGTACTCTCAAAACTATCATTTTAAAAAATCACATGTGGGTTACTCTCTGTAATAACAAGGGTATTTACGTGTCACAGTGTGTGCAAGACGATCCTAAATGCATATCTTTGGCACGGGCTAATTATTAGCAGTGCTTGCTTTATCAAAGTGTTCTGGGTTGGGCAGAAAATTATATGGTCAACCTAGTAACAGCCAAAGATTGATTAGAATTCAGACATTTCAAACTTTCTGTTCTTCAGGTCCTTTTTTTGACCCAAATAGGCAGATTGATCTAAATATCCTTTAAGGGCTTTTGTATAATTTTAACATGTTGTGATTTTTCATTCTAGCTGCAATGTAACTGGATGATTCAGGGAAAAACTATTTTACTTCTGGAGAATTTGACTTCTAGTTGTCAGACTGGATTTGTAACATTCTCTTAAAACCAAGTTACAAGGGAAAGTATACAACTTTTATTCAGTACAAGTTAGTATTTTATATCTCTGTATATGTATATATATATGTGTATATATATGTATATATGCATATATTTAATTGAAGTTTAATTTGAGAATATTTTCAAAGATTTTTGAATTGCCTTAAAGTAGGATTTAGAAGAATTACCAAAATAAACCCATGAAAACAATTATTTGTAGGATGAGAGAGTTCTTTTTTGGAATAAAAAATCAATGAAATACAGAAAACTCAAAAAGAAAATAGTTCTGTGGAAAGAAGGGGTACAATTCTTCAGTATTAATTAATCTAAGCTCGATGCTCTCCATAATAGATTTGTACAACATCAATATAGTATTATGGAGGCGAAAACTTGAAGTTGAATTTTTGTGTAGTAAAACTATACTAAAAGAGGGCGCCTGGGTGGCTCAGTTGGTTAAGCGACTGCCTTCAGCTCAGGTCATGGTCCCGGAGTCCTGGGATCGAGTCCCACATCGGGCTCCCGGCTCAGCGGGGAGCCTGCTTCTCCCTCTGACCCTCTCCCCTCTCATGCTGTTTCTCTCTCTCTCTATCTCAAATAAATAAATAAATAAAATCTTAAAAAAAAAAAAAACCTATACAAAAAGAATTATAATCAGACCTGTAGATTATATTTTTGTATCTACACATACAAGGACATTCATACACATGATACACAAATAGTATCATGTAAACATGATGTTTCTGTGTAGTTTTTAAAATATTTTCTTCTGTAAAATGTTATTTCCATAGCACTGAGTTTAAGTAAAGACTTCATTTTTGGAATGTGTACGTATTTTCCTTATAAAAAGAAAGAGCTACTGAGGTATTTCCTTGTTGTGTGACCTTTAGGACTTATTATTTGAAGTACTTCTTACAAATTGTTATGCCACAGTGTCTAGAATTTTAACTATTCCTTAAACACTTCTAAATCTGGATGTCAACCCTTCATAAATAGAAAGTGTATTGGGGTGTGTAACATCAATATATGTCCCCACTTCCAATTTAGAAAATACACTGACTTCAGTTATCTCTAGAACCATGCATATATTATTAACCATAAAAGTGCGGCTCAGTGTCAATAAAGTAAATATTTTTGTAAGAAACCTAGGCAGACCACTCTGGGAAAACCTGTTCATGGAATATATGCTAGAATAATTTGCTCCAAGAACATCACCTTAAGGCAGAATCTGCTAAAATATTTGATATTAATTCATTCATCTAATTTTCTAACACTGTGATAATACCAAGTGGACATGAAAATAGGTTATCAAAATGGAAATTACAAATATGAAACCTATCCTCGAAAGGAGAGATGCTTTCTAAGTAATTAGTACAGTTCTCAAAAATACTTAATCTACGCTTCTATTGCGTGTGTTTTCTTATCCAGATTCATTTTGTGAAGGGAAAAAAATTATACTTAAAAATCCCTTGAAATCTTAATTTTTTAAGTAAATGTATTAAAATTAGGAATCAGCCATTGAGTCAAATCATAGAGAGGGAAAATCATATTAATATGGTATATTTCAATGTCTGTTCATAAATGCTCATTGCAGGGCGCCTGGGTGGCTCAGTTGGTTAAGCGACTGCCTTCGGCTCAGGTCATGATCCTGGAGTCCCGGGATCGAGTCCCGCATCGGGCTCCCTGCTCGGCAGGGAGTCTGCCTCTCCCTCTGACCCTCCCCCCTCTCATGTGCTCTCTCTCTCTCATTCTCTCTCTCTCAAATAAATAAATAAAATCTTTAAAAAAATAAAAATAAAAAAAAATAAATAAATGCTCATTGCATAAACCTCATAGTAACCTCTATTACTCATGTAAATATTATCTGGGCTCAAGAGAGAAAACAGTGAAGAAGGCACAATCTAAAATTATTAGTGAACAAAATCAGACATAGCAGAAATAAAGATTTTGAACTCTGACACACTGAATATAGAAAAATGAGGCACTGGCATCATTTGACAGCTGATACTTATTGGTAACCACAGGCCCCGAAAAGACAACTTAAAAGATATTTGAACTTGCGTGCTCGCGTCTCTCTATGTGCTTGTGTGTCCACATGTATAAATAAAGTACTAACCTACTAGTTATCTCTTTTTACTCTCAGCCTGTCAAAAAAACCTGTCAGCTGCAAAGGCGATAAGGGGGGCAGTTTAAAGAAGATCCTGGAGCCTTAAGCTCCTTAATGTGCCAAGAATCAATCCCATGAAAGCAAACAACTTGAAAAAGGGTTCTATGTATTTAGGAAAGCTCTCGGGCTGCCTTCCCGCTCAGCTCCAGCCGGAGTGAGCGTTCAAGTTTTCTCACCCTAATGACCCCTGAAACAGCCCTGAGGGATTGCAAAACAAGGCCGTTACACAAGGCAGCTTGCTAATTGAGAAGTTGATCGGGGGTAGAGAAATCCTGCTTTACCACGTTAAGTGTCGAAATCAAGCATGACTAGATTGACGTCGCCAAATCACCGTCTGGAGGCCACTCCACGCCAGGAGCAGCACGGCTTTTCACACCTGATAGGCCCTCACTCTATCTACATCAAGTCACATTAAGAAAGGAATGGATTACGGAACTGGAGCCCGCGCCCCGAAGAGCATTACTCCACTGCCTAATTGCTGCTTCTCCGCTTCCCCCAAGAACCAAACCCGTCGGGCGGCCGCTTACCTGTTCCCCTTGGAAAGCCCGCCCTGCCTCCACCCACGCCGCGCGCGACGGTCGCTGTTAGGAAAAGGTTAGCGCCAGCCCCCAGAACGAGTTAGAGGAAGACAGCAGCAGGCTTAGACATTTCGTATCACACATCTCGATGACATTGATTTAAACTACAGAACCCCCGGAACAGTGCTACGAACAATGGCCCCTGAAAGCTTCCTTTCCTCCCCTTTTCTTTCTTTCTTTTTTTCAATGAAGTTGCAGATTCACGGTGTATGATCAGTGAAATGCCTGAAAACAGGTAGTGATTTAGACGCCAGGCGGGATGCGGAAGAGATGGGAGACCTTCTGCTTTTGAACTCTGAGTCCCCAGTCACGGATTTGCTGCCCTCCAACCTAAAATCCCCTGTGACAGATGGCATAATAGATATTCCTGACAGCCCACACTGGCAGGCTGATAGTACTTGGTATTTTTTCCTACACTCTGTTTCTGACAGGTTCAAAG
Organism: Leptonychotes weddellii; assembly: GCF_054177405.1. Taxonomy (NCBI): domain Eukaryota; kingdom Metazoa; phylum Chordata; class Mammalia; order Carnivora; family Phocidae; genus Leptonychotes; species Leptonychotes weddellii. Next base: position 79,540,667 of record NC_138373.1, read on the forward strand.
CACTTAACCAGCAATGTGGTTTAGGTGGGGAGGTGCAGTGAGAACCTGAATTAGGAACACCCCCCTCATTTCTACCACTTTCAAATTAAATGTATTATTATTATTATTTACCACTTTTCAATTTTAAATCTCAGTTTGCTTACTGAGACAATGGAGTTAATTTCAATCTGTTCTCCACTAACTACAGGGCAGGGAGGGAAATAAATGGCTTTCTTTCCAACTGCAAAGATTTTTTTTGGCCATTAAAAAAACATTCCTATATAAATTTGTACTATGAAAATTAACCTTTACCATTCTTATTTGCGAGGTGGTAGGTGACAGTCATTTTACAGGAGAAACTGAGGCACAGAGGTAACAATGACTCACCTCAGATCTTTTTTTATTTTTTTTTAAAGATTTTATTTATTTATTAGAGAGAGAGCACATGAGAGGGGGGAGGGTCAGAGGGAGAAGCAGACCCCCCGCTGAGCAGGGAGCCTGATGCGGGACTCCATCCAGGGACTCCAGGATCACGACCTGAGCCGAAGGCAGTCGCTTAACCAACTGAGCCACCCAGGCGCCCGACTCACCTCAGATCTTACAGTCAATTAGTAGCAGTGATGGAAACCTGGAAGTCTATGGTTTCTGATACCCAGACTGGTGATCCTCCATATCAGACTTCTGGCCCTTAATCCAAGTACGATGGATAAGATAGTGTGACAAACTGGTAACAAAGAGAAACAAACAAAAAACATACAAGGGGAAAAGGTATTTTCTTACCTTGCCAAAGATGACAGGGCAATCCATTGTACTCTACAACCCAGTGCTGACTTCCAAGGTATAATCTAAACTTTATATTTGTCATGCATTTATAAAAAGCTCAAAGCTCTCTTTTAGAGCTCAAAATTAGCAAACAAACCCACAAGAATAAAACCCCACTAAAACTGAGGCTTTATTCATTTTAGAAACCACAAACATAAGATCAATTTCTTCACACTAAAGATAATACTATCCACAAAAGAATTTGTAATGGAGGGCGCCTGGGTGGCTCAGTCGTTAAGCGTCTGACTTCGGCTCAGGTCATGATCCTGGGGTCCCAGGATCGAGTCCCACATCGGGCTCCCTGTTCGGCGGGAGGCCTGCTTCTCCCTCTCCCACTCCCCCTGCTTGTGTTCCTGCTCTCGCTGTCTCTCTCTGTCAGATAAATAAAATCTTAAAAAAAAAAAAAAAAAGAATAGAATTTGTAATGGAAAAAGCAACTAAAAGTCTAACTCCTCTCTGAAAATAATACCTCATCATATTAGACAAATCAATCAGAAGATTTTCCCATGCTTACACGGTAGAGAAACACCTCAAATCAACATCAATACGTAATCTGGTCAGTTATGTAAGGGCTTAGCACATAAGGGTGAGTGTCTCTTCAGCCTAGGCTCTGTACCTCACACCATTCTAAGCATTTTACATGGGTTGTCTCATTAATCCTCACAACCACCGAATTAGCAGGTGGCAGTCTATTCCCCCACTTTATGGATGAGGAAAGGGAAGCATTCAGAACGATGTCACATGCCCAGGGGCGCACGGATAGTTATTGGAGAGGTGAACTCCACAGATTCCTGCTCTTGCCTCCATAGAACAGAAGGAAACTCAGAGGCAATTTACCACTTCTTAAAGATCCCTTTTCACTTCCTGATCTCGCAGAAGTGCTTACATTTAAAGCCCAAATCTGTCTTTCTAGACCTTCCACTCGCTGGGGCCTTACAGAACTAGTCTAGATCTCTTTACACAGAACATGCCTCTCTTCTGCAGACTACATAGCCATGCCCCTTCATGTTCCGTGCTGACTCGTCAGGACAATCTGCCAGTCCCTCAAGCCAAAGGTCTCACATTCATCTTTGACTGCTCCTCCCCTCCCCAAACCCTCAAAGTCAATCCTGCCAGGTCTCTCTCCTTAATGTTCTATGGACACGTCCCTTTTTTCTTCCATCTCAGTGACCCATCTCTAGCATGCATCTTTTTTCCCCTGGACTCACACTACGACCTCCTAGCTGACCATCTTCTCTACCAGCCTGCCCTGCCCTTTCTTTGCTCTCCATGCTGCAGCCAGGTACTGTTCTATAACACAGATCCAATGTGTTGCTTCTGCCTACAACCCTCTATAGCTCCCCACTGCATGAAGGATAAAGGCAAGAAGGCATGAAAGGGCCAACCCACCTGCCCCCAGTCTTCCTTTCCGTCTTCTCTTCCACAACTGTGCCTCGTCCCCAACATGCTCTCTTCTCTCTCAATTCACCATCTATTTTCATGCCTGATATCCTATCAGTCCTGAGTGTTTAGCCCCTGCTACATCTATTCTTCCTGGCAAACTACTACTCCTTTTCCATACTCAGCTCAACTGTCACCCTCTGATTTCCCTGAGGCAAAATGAATAACCCCTTCCTTTGGATATTTAACCACTTGTTTTCTTACACTATATGGACCTCACAGCACTTATACCGGCTTCTGTCCCTCTGTCTCTTCCTCGCTAGATAGTAAGCTCCCTGATACCATGCACTCTCCTTTACCTCACGCATATCTTACATGCTCTGATGTTACTGAACTCCACAGCAGGGACAAAACTGGAAATTAGCATTCTTTCCTTGTCAACTAATTAGATTTCATATAGGAATTTTACTTATACCCACTAGGTTACTACCAGCTATTTTTAAAATCCTATTTTGAACTCAGTGTACAATGGATATAACACCTCTAGGCAGAACTCAAAAATAAATTATTTAGAAGCTGTTACAAGGATTAGACCACACTCCTCATATCCCTTCCGGAACTATACCTTATAGAAATAACCTAATAAGGACAAAGCCACACTGAGTAAAGCTACACCAGCCCCACATTAGGCAACATCATCATCTACTTGCCGAAACTCCGCACAAATTAGGTCTGTCTTTGATCGCATTTCAGACGGTGTAGGTGGCAATGTAACAGAATTGTTACTAAAAGGTGGGGAAAACTTGTATGTGGTATCATCACTACCCAGCATATCAGGTCATACATAGTCTTTACTATCATTACCCCATTACTCTCCAAAGTAACAAAAAGCACAGGTCACGATATTATGCATCTCACTTAGGCAGGCATTCAAGCTGATTGCCCTGAGGAAGCGTACCTCCCTCTTATTCTCAGGACCCACCTCCTACATCTCATTTCCTGCTTGCATTTCATGCTATTCTGCTCCTTCTTCCTGCCCTCCAGTCAAGATTTATTGAGCACTTACTACCTTCCAGGTTTTCTACCAGACGCTGGATATGATAAAACAAGTACAACAATGCCTTGCCTTCAAAAGGTTTGCAGTATAGTGCTGGAGAGAGAGACAAGTAAGCATAACAACGACAAAATAGTGCATTCTCTTCTCCTAACAAACCAGGCCAGGGGCGCCTGGTGGCCCAGTCGGTTAAGCATCTGCCTTCGCTCAGGTCATGGTCCCATCGGGCTCTCTGCTCAGCAGGAGCCTGCTTCTCCCTCTCTCTCAAATAAATACATAAAATCTTAAAAAAAAAAAAAAAAAGCCAGTCTGTGTACAACTGGAAGAAGATTTTTCTTTAAAGCACTAATTTCTTCTTTTTATCTGTTCAATGACCAACAATAGCTCCATATTACTCACATAATAATATTCATTCTGCCCAGCATGCCTCTCTAGACCAATTCTGTAGGACCACAATTCTCTCTTTCTTCTAAATGAGCCACCTAATTAGAGTTGCCAGATTTAAGATTCCCAAATATTGCATGGGGCATATTTATATTTAAAAAAAATTACCCATTACTTACCTGAAATTTAAATTTAATGGGGGATCCTGTCTTTTGTCTAACAACTCTACACTTAATTTGACCAGCCCAGTTGCCTTACTGTTAAGTTTACAACAGTCTCTGCTGCTCAGGCAGGCAGCTACTAGGATCTGAAATGCATTTTCTCCTCATCTCTCATGCCAATCTCATCTCCTATCAGAAGTCTTCTTTGAACTCTTACAGTTAATTAAACTTATAGAAAATATTAAGAAAATATAGAAAATATTAAGTAACTACCCAAAGGGACGATACTGCAATTTTCTCAAATTCACTGACATTGGCCATTTAGGGGATTCTAAGAGAACTTATTTTTCTTCGAACATTCACATAAACTACTGAAGTTTGAAAAATACTGTTTTGCTTAGTTCACTTGAACAATATAAATTCAAAGTAATTTCTCACCTCTTCAATGTTAAATGGGTTGGGGGAAGAGGGGAACAGTTGGGTAGAAAGGGGGATAGGAAGGGGGGGGGAAGAAGTAATGTTCTCTTTGGTACAGACCTATCTCAGCCTGGTCCAGGCTCAGGTCTGACTCTAAAAATTTCAAAGCACTACAGTAATCACATTAATTCACGAAAAGAATGTATCCAAGAAGAAATAATTCATAGCTCTGTAGTTAATAAAGTCTCAATTTGAAATAAAAAGCAAAAAAAAAAAGGTCTCTTATTCCGATGAAATATATTGCATTGTTAAGGTCTAGTATATTACACTTATACACACTCTTGACAGAATATATCATTGCAAATAGGTGACCTTTTCCAACCCAAACACTCTCTAGAGCCCAGTTTTTAAAAAAGGCATTGATTACAAAGGTCATAAACTTCCATAGGGTTTTTTTTTTTAAAGAGAACAAAATGTCTTTTCAAGCATTAAATTATATATATATATATATATATACACACACACACCCTTACATACACGTTATTAATATATTTAGGGGAACCATCATGAAATGGTTTGGCTGTTTTCCAACAGGCTCAAGAAACCAAAGAACAAAGAATTGCCTAAATTTCTCTATTCATTCACAAAATTATTACCTGAAAGACAATGGGTAGGCTTCACAGGGAACTGTTTTCTGAGCCTCAGAACAGAATTAAAATTGGGTGTGTCTGATGCTACTGATAAGAAACGAGTTTTCCTGGTAGGTACTTCACACCCTCCCAGGTATATACTGAATTGACTGACATTTTAGCGATGGTATACCAGTAACTTAAAAAGATAACAAAGATGTGTAAGGGAATAGCTCCCTTTGTTCACAGTGGCAGCATTATGGTGCTCTATGACCCATGATCACTGCACACTAACGCACGGCCAGTGAGAATGGGCTCTGGAGACATGCTGTCTGGATTTGAATCGTAGCTTGACCACTTGCACCTTGGAAACTTTGGCTACATAATTTAATCATCATGTGCCTCAGTGTCTCTAAGATAAGTGTAATAATAGTTCCCAAAGACTAAGTGAGATTACATCTGTAAAATGCTTAGCATAGTTCCTAGCTCAAGGAAAATACTTCATAAACAGTACTAAAATATAAGATACACAAGGGCAAAGATTTTTGTCTGTCCTTCTCAACGCTGTGGCCCCAGTCCTTGGAACTGTATCTGGAAGACGGTAGGTCCTAAAAAAATATTCGCTACCATCTGAGTCTCACTTTGGCTGATTTCATTTCACAGTGTTAAAACAAATCCTCATAATTCCATTGCTATTATAAGAGCTCTCTGTCCAGCTGAACTTTTTCTGTATTTATCCAGTAAGTATAAACAGAAAAATAGAGGACATTTTTTTCTTTTTTTTGCAGTTTTCCTTTAAAAATATTTCTCATATGAATGCTGGAATCTACAACCTATGTATTTTTAGTTTTTTTTTTTTTTTAACCATTCAATGAATTTCTTCCTTTATTTCTAACGAGTCACTTTTTGGCATAGCGTAAAACTACAAATTCTATTTACCTGGTCTTTTATTTAGCCACTCTGACAAATTTTCTTATTGATTCTTGAGTTTTCCCAATTATCTGCAAGGAAAATAATTTGCTTTTTAATATTTACACTGATTACTTCATTTTCTATCTGTTACATTAGCTAGAACCTTTAAAACAACATTGAAGAAAAGTAAAAATAGTGGATATCTCTGGCTTTTTCCTGATTTTAATGGAAATGACTTTAGTATTTAACTGTTTTGTGTTTGCTATTAGGTTTCAGTAACTATTCTGAATTTATTTAATCGCTTTCCTCCTATTTCTCTTTAGCTAGAAGTTTGGAATGGTGCTGAATTTTATCCACTGCCTTTTTGTCACATGTTGCTATAGCCATGCTGTTTCCCTTTTAGTTTGATGATGTGATAAATTGGGTTGAAGCATGTCTTTGCATTCTAGAAATAATCTTACCTGTTCATTCCTTGCATTCTAGAAATGATCTTACCTGTTCCTAGTGTATTATTCATTTTATACACTGACGGACTAGTTGCTAATACCTTTCAATTTTTCCAATCTGTAATCATAAATAAAGTTATTTATTTCTATATATTTTAATATTCTCTTTATCAGGGGAAGGCACTATATTAGCATTATCTTAATTTTGTATAAGTTCAGTTTTAGTTTTCTGAGCTTGCGTTTCCTATGTAACATTCAACTGTAGATGCCAAGTAAGTTGCTGGACAGACGTCCATGGCTGAAGCCTGGCAGAGTGTAATGGAAGGTAGGCGCAGATTTAAGCGCCATCGCAATATGAGCAGGAATTACAACCATGAAGACAGATATCTCCTAGAAAAAAGAAGTTAAACCTCAGTAAGATCAGTCTTCCTTCACTCTTAAGTGTCTGGTGAGGATGAGACAGCCAGAAAAAGTCTGAACCGTGTAGGATCATGGCATGCCAGAGAGTAGAAAGCTTTTAAAAGGGTGATCGGCACTATTAAAAGAGAAAAGAAAATATTAGATGATCCTTAAGAAAATATCCACTTGGTTTTAGCAAAAATTAGATATCAGGGATGGCAATTTCAGTAAGGGGACAAGCCAGGTGGCAAGTGGATGACACACAATGAGGGTGAGGAAGTTTAGATGATGAGGATAGACTACACTTTTAAAAAATTCAGACAGTAAAGGAATTGGATAGTACCAACATATATTCATTCGGGAGAAATATTTTTTTTCAGAATGGGAAAGATATAGTATATTCATGTGTCAAGTGTCAAGATTTTCTAGAAGATACTAAAGATACCAAAGAAAAAGGAGATACTTCATAAAAAGAAGATCCACAGGATATTGAAAGGAATGGGGCCCACGGCCATGGGATTGGTCTTAAAAGGAACAGGGAGACTTCACCCACAAGGAAGAGGTAAAATCATTTTATTTATTTATTTATTTATTTTAAAAAATATTTTATTTATTTATTTGACAGAGAGAGACATAGCGAGAGCAGGAACACAAGCAGGGGGAGCGGGAGAGGGAGAAGCAGGCTTCCCGCGGAGCAGGGAGCCCGATGCGGGGCTCGATCCCAGGACCCTGGGATCATGACCCGAGCCGAAGGCAGACGCTTAACCAACTGAGCCACCCAGGCACCCTGGAAGATAAAATCATTTTAAAATAAGTGGAAAAGATAGATGAAACGTAAATAGTGGCAAGAAGCTGATTCATTTCAAGTCTAATGGCTTCAATTTTGAAGAAGGCAGCAAAGGCATCTGCTGAGAATGAGGAGACAGGACAATTGTCCAAAGAGAGGGCCTTTAGGGGAGCTGTAAATGTTCAGCAGAGCTTTAGAAGGTCATGGGTATGGATGTTGGCCAAGGGCAAATAAATGATTCATCCCTAGAGGCCAGGTGAGAGGGGAAACCAATTATATGTGGGAGCATCAATCTGTATTCTATTTATTTCCAGCAATGCTCAGCCATGCTACAGGAATAGAAAAAAAAAAAAGTGTTATACCAATGCCAAGTTGCCAGACTAGAGCCTTGGTGAGGCCTTGGTGAGCACTGTACTAGAAGGACAGGCACAGTAGAAGAAGATGGAAAGGAGGCTCAAATGATCAACAGTGGGATTCAGTACTGGGCAGGCAAGGACAGAAGTCTGACAGATTTGACCAAATCAGGGGGAAAAAAAGACATACTGGGAGAGCTGAATGTTTGAAGTCAAACAGCAGTTGTACTGCAAGTGAGACAACAAAATTCTGGAGTTTAGGATTCCTGAGATGAAATATTTTAAGGACAAGAGGCTGTTTGCGATCCTGGGAATGGAGGGTTGATGTTCAGTAGTAGGGAAAAAGAAGTTCAGTAAGTTAGAGCTAGGTTTCAGATGCGTCAGCCACAAACTTTTGAAATCTCCCCGAATTATGGCAAGAGAGAAATGACAAGAGTGAGAGAAAGGGTAACAGGTCGTGTAACCAGATTGCATGCGTTTTATGGGACGATGCATTTTTAGTAATGAGTGGGGATGACTGTGCGTATCCAAGATAATGTCAGCTTTTCCCTCTTCCTGAAGTGTGAGATTTCAGAGTAAGGAGTCCTATGCCCTATTGACAGCTGAACGGAAAAACCACCCCCCTAAAGGAGAGGCAGGTTTCAGGTAAAGCAATGGATGAAACTCAGTTAAGACAATGCTTTGATGGAAAAAGCATCTTGCTAAAGACTGTGGATATAGCAAAGATTATTGATGGTGACATGAGGTTTCCAGAGGACTCCGCAGAAAAATGTTGAATCATGGTAATGGTAGAAATATCCAGCAAATGAGGGAAAGAATGGAAATGAGAGGATTACAATTAATGCTGGCTCGTGACAGGGTGGTGGCAGTGAATCTACCTTGCATCTGGTGATGAGTAACTACAGGGTTGAATCACAGGGCCTATTTAGAAGTAGATGGCCTCAAATATCTTAACTCTGGCCCAGTAAGGGTTCCAGAACATATCTTGCTTAATCTCAGGGAAATTATAATGGCCTTGAGGTTCGAGAAAAGGTAAAAGAGCTCTTTGCTTAGGAGAGGCTGCCTCCCACCTCCCAGAGCAGGGATTTCTCCACCGTAGCTCCTCCATTCCAGTTATTTAAACTATTTCACTTCAGTGATGTCAAAAATCATCCTCACATGAAATATATAGCTTCAAATATCATAATAAAAATATGGCAAGATAATATAAAAGTCTGGAGAAGATATTAACATAGCATGCAGTTCTGAACAGTTGTTAGAAAATAAATTTGGACTTGAGCTTCCCAGAAGACAAAGAAAAGAGGGAAAATGTAAACAATATATGATTCACAAGGCCCAAGAAAAACACTATTTAATCAGTTCAGAGTCCCAGGAACTTTTCTTACTCTAAGATGGAGAGAAATTTCAGCACTGAGTCTGCAGGACATTGCATGGCATAGTAAACAAAATCCACAAGAGCATCCCTAAGACACTGAAAATTTTTCAGGTGTTCATTAAAATGTTCTTCAACACAGAATAAAGGCAAATCCCTGATGTACAATCCTGTGAAGAATTTTCAGGTGTCAAGGTCAAGTACCTAGGTCTCGGGAAGGATCCAAAGGATATCTTTTAAAACTATCAGAAGAAATAGCTTCACATCCAGTTTTTTCAGCTAATCTACCATAAGTACTATTTTCTTCAGACAACTTAAAAAAAAATGAGAATTGAAAAAAGATTTGAAGTTGTAGCCTCTAGTAAGAACAGAGAGTATGGAGATACCATGATATAAGAAAGCCTACATACGGAATTTTAGAAATGTAACTAAAACACATGCACGGATGGAGAGCCACACTGCATGGTTGTGGCAAAGAGTGCCAAGGGTCACAATCTTCCTCGGCAAGCATTTCTGGGTTTTCTCCAACACAGCTGAGTCACAGACACCCGGGACAATGTGTTTGGACAAATTTCACAATAATCATTACCTTCCATACTCATAGAAAAAACAAATCTGTTGTAGAATATTTCAGATTCAGGCCAACTGAATTCTGGAGGACATCTGCAAAAATACTGTATTTCGTCTTCGGATATTCTTTCTGGGCAGGACCAAGTGCCTCCCAAGGCCCAATCCTAGGTGTCGCACGAAGACTATACCATCAGGGTACAGAATGCAAGATACACATTTGCGATTCTCCATAGCGGTGGACGATGTTTTTCTATTTCTCTGATACCCAAGTTAAGCTACTTGAAGCTCAGATTATTTATTGCATTACTTTTGTAACCTTTCTCCCAAAGGAACATGTAATCCGTACACAGTTGGCATCAAATATTACTGGATGGCAGATTTGTTTTTAAAATGGTAAAATTAGATAATACATCTCATCTAAATTCATGGATTTTTCTCCCCTAATAATTGGGCCATGTGATAGCTTAAAAAGCACATGCTCTATCATCATTCAGTAGCAGTTTATTCATTAGAACATTCTGCACTCTTCTGAAATTCAGCATATTTCATCACATCTCATATTTAGTTATTTTCCTTCTCAAAAGGCCTTGTTACAAATCCAATGCATTTAGCTACCAAACTATGCCCATAAGGGTACTTGGACAATAGCTTACATTTTAAATTGTAGTAATTGTGGGTACTGCTGACCTGTCAATCTCAGATATATTTATAAACTGCACACACAAAAATGAAATGAACAAAGTGATTCAGATTAACCAGCTCTGACTACACATTTTAAGAAAATCACTGGGTGTGCCTAGGATCCAATGCTAACAATTTGTTACGCATCACAGTGTTACAGCTTTCTAAATGGTAAGTAACTGTTTAAAAATTCCGAAGCATTCGTAAAATGTTTCACTTAAACATTTCTGCAATAAAATCTTATTGAACTGTTGCTTTCATTAATTTTCTACAGACTAGAGAGCAAGGAATTCAAGTTCGATTTTTTTTTTCTTTTAACTTTGCCTACCACCAGCAAATAAACTGTGCCTCTTTTTTAAATAAACCCCTGGCCTTGAGTTTTGGCCTCTTAATAGTAGCCTACATGGTTGACTACCCTTGGTGTTAAATTTTCTTAAATTGTATTTCTGTCAGTGTATCATTTTTTTAAGCAATGGACCCTATAATAGCAAGCACTGGTCTGTCAGGAGTGCATTTTAACAGCACGACACAAGTATTTTTCACTACAGGAGACAAACAATGATATGTATTACATGCAGTAAACACTGCCTTTGGTACATAGGGTTCTCTTAGCATTTATCTGTCTAAAATCTCACTGTGTCCTGCATAGGGGGCTTGCGGGGGGAGGGGGAGAAACCCTGCCTCATATTAATGTTGCCACTGACTAGAGGAGAGCATTAGAAAGAGTCCACTGCCTTGCCACATTTCTCATGAAAGAAAACCTTGATTTAATATTAAAAGAATAGAGCAAGGCATATTAGCTCATGTTTACAGAGTCCTTTCCTTTCAACAACCACCATATCTTTCTTTTACAACTTTCCCCAAGTATCCATACTTCCCCCATCGTAGTCACGAGTATGAGTATCACTCCCAAACAACTTTCAATCAAGCTTAAAAAGCTTTTAAGAAATAACAGCGCTCTCCAAATTGGGCGTGCATAAATCCCAGGGATGCTTAAACAATTATCGGCATTTCTATTTCTATTAATTGTATATCTTATCCTTTAAAAGAGTTTTTCTAATTGAAAAAATGTGCAACAGAGTATTTATGATTTGTAAATACACATTTAAATTAAAGGTGTATACTTAAACTTCTTTACGAATAAGGGTACATAATCAAAATGTTTAGAGAGCGTTGTGAAAAAGAACCTCAGTAAGAAGATACTGGCATTCAGTTGTCCTTGCCACCTGAGGAAAAATCAAGACTATGCAGGAAACCTAAAGCAAGCTGAAATTTTATATATAATTCTTCCCTATGGGATAGTCAGTGTAATGCTTCACAAGGGCCATAGAATTTTCACATGCTAAAATGTGGAGAGCGTGGGCATGTTAGATATTTCAGAAACCTACCATCTCAGGGACAAAGAAAATCTCACGTTTGATAATTTCCCCAAAGATTCCAATTCATCTTCATTTATGTAAAATATACTATAATCTTAATTTAACAAATTCTAATAATCTCCACGTGAAATATTTTTTCCCATATGGCTTCAGGCACACATGGTATTTTGGCATTTCTTCCTCTCACTTCTTTGTAAATAAAAAGTTGGTAAAAGATCTTGTAACAGTGGTAGCTTTTCAAATTCTTGATTACTAATCATTCTTAAACAATATATCTTAATCCATTTCTTTAATCTTCTCCTAATGTTTACTTTTCTGACTATTTTATCTTCAGAACTCAGTGCTATTCTTTCTTCATAAAATGGGTCTATTGCTCCTATTTACAGATGAGTAAACTGAGGCTTGGAGAGGTTGAGTAACTCACCTAGTAATATACAGCTGGGATGTAGCAGAATAGGGCAGATTTCAAATCTGGACTCAGCACCATTATGCTGCTTGACATATCTCTAAAATTGAAGGATTAAATCTAACCTCACCTAGTTTGCAAGATGCTGAGGGAATTAAGAAGAACTGGTGTGACTTTTATCCTTTTATAAAGTGATACAGAAAGTAAGAACCAGCAGATGAATGCATCATAATAGCAATAGATGACTAATTTACCATTGATGATAGTTGGTGGGGGAGGGGCAACACCCAATGTGGTAGGACAATAAGAAATACACAGTAAAATGACTTAAAGTACACTGGCTGCGTTAGAATGAATGTAGGATAAGCTCGTTACTGTAAAAAAAGTGAGTTGTGGTTAAAAATGAAAGGCTGTTAAAAAAAAAAAAAAAAAATGAAAGGCTGTGTTTACTACCTAGCAGATAAATCCTCAAAGGAAAATCAGAAATATTCTTTTCAACTTAACATCTCCTTAAAATGTATAACTTTTTCTCAGGTCACTGCAGAAATCTACCATTGATCAAGAACACAAGTCATTTAACACCTTTAGCCAAATAAGCAAGTGGTCTCTATTGCAAAGATAATTGCTAGTTTAATAACTATTATTACCAACATTATTTAAATACCAAGCAAACTGTCAGGTCAAGATCAAGCAACTTTTCCTTAAAATCAAGCTCAAATTGATGTGCTCTGGTAGGTGAGAATCACAAAATGATTAGGAATACAGATCTTCAACTCAACCAGGACAAGATGGCAGGGACTCCAAATGTCCCATCTACCAAAAAAATAGGAGGGCTGCTAGAAATTTTAACAAAAAGAAGCACTCAGCGTGTACAAGGTGACAGGAGAAATTAAGACTTGTAAAGCCATCTGGCCACCACCTTCTCCTTGCTTTCTGAAAAGTATGTTTTGGATTTCTTTGTGATGAAGTGTATATGGCCTGGCCACTGTTTTGAAAGCTCACCCATTCATGCTGTGCCTCTTTGTAAGATTTCAAAGCACATTAGCACAGCTTCTCAGCCAATACTCATGATGCATCCCAGCCCATTTTATAAACATAAATATAGGCTCAAGTACTTCGATTTGTATTTAAGTTTAAAATTTTTTTTTCATTTTTCAAAGTAAAGACAATTTGTACAGACAAATCCCACTCTCACAAACAGAAATGCATATTCATCTTTTAGTTTTGAAGAATAATCCTTAGCACTTCTTGATGTGAAACTAAAATTAGTGAACTGGGGTTAGGTTAAGAATGGAAAATAGGAGTATAAAGAGAACGCTTATGTAACAGTTGGCCCATCTCATCAAGAATACGATTAAAGAAGTTAATAGGTCTTTGATGCATTTTCTCTCGATGCTGGATTTGGAAACATTTATAATAATTAATATGTTATTTTAAATATTTTATACTAGAAAATAATTTAATAAGGCTTGGCTTAACTTTTAAAATAATGAAAAGTAATCACCCATCAGAGAGCCTTTGAAAAATCCACATCTTTGCAATTTTTATTACTCAAGTATTCAAAAAATACAAATTACATTGTGATCAGGACAGAGCTTAACAACATCTTTGGCCATGGTGTTACACTTACGCATGCTGTGTTGGCAGCCTGAGTTCATCAACATGGACACTCCTTTGTATTTCACCTTGAAATACTACCATGTATACATTGCCTGATGAGTTCTGTAATCCCAAATGGAACTCAGTCTGGAACACCCTATCTGAATAAGCTTCACAGCAATTCTCAAACAGAAGTATTACCACTTCCTTATGGAACATTTAGAAAAATATAGGGCCATCCTGGTTATAACAGCAACAGGGAATACCATGGGACCACCTAATGGTTGCTTCTAATCCTTGCCTTTTCTGCTTTTGTTCATTCCTACCCCATACAAACATCCTTGATATTCCTCAAACACATCAGAAAAGCTCCCATTGCAAGGACTTTGTATGGGCTGCTCCCTGTGTCCGGAATGTCCTTCATCTACAACCCCATGGCTAGCTCCTTCACCTTCTCAGTTCTTTACTCAAGTCACCACCTCAATAAGAACAATGTTGAATGAGAAAATGGGGACCAATGATGCTAAGCACTTAATAAGGGGTGTCAATTGTACTTCTGTTGATTGTACTCATATCTGTGATAAGAGAAAAAAAAACATGCAAATTGTATGAAAGTTACAGAGCTAACTCTGTCTTACCCTGCATCCAAAATATAACCAGGAAGCTCAGAGCTCAGCTTCTGTAATAGGACTACTGGCTTACAAAAGGATTTTTACAGAGCCCAATTTTTAAATATTATTTATAACCTCTCTTCCTCAAAAACTCTTCTAATCTCTTCTGAGTATACCTCTTCTCATTCTCTGTATTGCTTCCTTGGGACCTAACTAGGCTAAACCTCTTTACATATTTTACTTAGTTATTGAACAACAAATAGTGATGTCAGTTGTAGAAAATTTGAAAAATAATTTGCCCTTAAGTTCTTCCCAAATTTCTCCTACTGTCTACCTTATTCTTTACATAGTAAAATATTAATAACTTTATGTTTATATATTATAGAAAATCAATTAGAAATATAATATTCCACATTCATTATTTATAGGAATGAGGTATTGGCACTCAAATATTTGTTAAGTAACTAAATGGTTTCATTTTTTAAATGTTAGAGGGATAGCAAAGTGTGTAATCACAAATATAAACTCCATTACTACCCACTCAGCAAGGATGTGCTGTGGAAAGAAGGGATCCTTTAGCTCAAAAACTTTCCAAATTTTTTTTCTAATAAATAGCCACAGAGAACACTAGTTTATGAGTTTTAAGGAAATTGAATAACTTATAATTTCTTTGTATCTCCCAAAGCACAAATGCTCTCTCAGTGGAAATTCACATGCAATACTTACAGGCTTTAAAATTATGTTCACAGTATAGTTGAACTTCTCACCTGGAAAATACAAATAAACCTGCCCACTGAAGCTAATACTCATATTTAGTGTTAGAAGTATGACTGCTTTTTGCATTCACCTCTCTTCCATTCACCCCGCCCCCCATTCATCTAAGCAAAGAAACAGGTACTAATTGCTCCTCTCACCCGGTCTAATATTTGGCTATTGGTCAGAATATATTTTTATCGAGTAGTTGATAAATACAAAATAAGCATCATGTTTCATGCCATGGGTATTCTGAAATGTAACAGCCCTGAACCAGCCATTTTGGGGGAAATGCAAGCCATCTATTAAGGGACATCACTTAAGAGATTTTGTAATGTAACAACAAGAGAACAAAATAATTTCAAAAATAGTATGCACCTCTGTTAGAATTTTATAATAAAAACATAGCATTGTTCTGAAAGTTTTAGAACAGGAGAATAAACTAGCAAGTCCAAAATGTTCTTTTTTCTTCTTGAAGTTGCCTGTTGGGATCCCACATTATAAATGAGATGGGAATTTATTTTTTCTCAGTGGTATTTAGATTACTATACAGGGTTCGCATTAGCACATTTTATGAAGTTTCCTTCCCCTCTACTAGTCCTTGTCATATTTGATATTTATGTTTACTAAAACTGATTTTCTGTTTTTATTAGTAGGATGGGTTTAATGTAGATGATGCTTTACTGCATTGGTAATAACAATTTTATTTAAATATGGCTTTGTTGTACTCCTTTGCAAATAATCTTTGAATTCCTAAGAGTCTTTTATTTTCCCTGTAGCCCAGTTGGAGAGTTTTTAATATTAAATTGAATCATAACAACACATGCTGGTTAGAGTGTAACTTAATACACGCAGCTTAATGTTAATTTTCCAACTTCAAATCAGAGATCTGACTATTCCAAGATGATTATTTATCTCAAGTGTGATTTTGTTTTAAACTAGTAAAGTCCACAGCTAGAGATTTTTGCATCATAAAAAACTGGCACTCTGAAGGAAAAAAAAATTAACAAAAGACTTAGAATCTTTACATAACTACAAAAAGTATTATTGGGATGAAAAGATCTATCAGGAAGTGATGATAATAATGGGAGAAGGCCAAAAGTTACAGGTGAATTCACAGGTGACTGATGTGGGTAGTTTGTGAATATAGCAAATATGTTTGATGAATATAATAAAAGGGTATGCTTAGGTGCTAATTCCCTTAGAGGAAAGTTATCAACTAATAATAAGGGACAAAAAGCCTCAATAAGCAAAAGAAATTGCTTTAAAGTGAGAAGATCTAAATGCCACACTCCTTGCTTCACAATGTAAGCTTCCACCTCAAATAAATTTCTTTTCTTTTTTTTTTTTATTTTATTTATTTGACAGAGACAGAGACAGCGAGAGCAGGAACACAAGCAGGGGGAGCGCAAGAGGGAGAAGCAGGCTTCCCGCCGAACAGGGAGCCCGATGCAGGGCTCGATCCTAGGACCCTGGGATCATGACCTGACCTGAGCCGAAGGCAGACGCTTAACGACTGAGCCACCCAGGCGCCCAAAATAAATTTCTTATAAGTAGCTTGAAAAGGGAAATATATGGTTAATCATTAAAACAAACATGTTATGATGGGGGAAACAGATATAGACCAGAGAGTATCAAACTCCATCAGAGTTGAGAAAAACAGAATTAGGTGATAAAAATCACAAGGGAATATACTTGGGCATTCTATAGTATTCTAAAACTTGTCTTTCCTCTTAGGATGGTGAACACTCGATAAGAATAAGTCGGTGCTGTATTTACAATACTAAGAAATTAGCTGGCATCAAGTATCTAATTTTACAAGTTTTAAAGCCTGTCAAATGATGATCTGGTGAAAGTCAATTATGAAAAAAGTTAATGTTCATTCTAAGGTCATATAGATTCTGCTATGTGTATGGGCAGCATGCATATACATACTTACACCTCTTTAATGCTTAACAAGGGGAAATTCAACGTATCTGTAGGAGTAATCACTTGTATAAGCCAACAAAAAATTAAAATGAAAGAAAAATGTCTTTTTGAAGAAACATGGCTAATGCAAATGTCATTTAAAAAATATCTGGTAAATTGAATAAAAAGAATATTGCTGTTTTTATTTTTACTTTCCTTGTTTTCAAGACCTTCTCCTGCATTTACAACTCTTATATGGATTAAACTGAGAGATGTTAGTTAATATATTTTGGAAGACAGGATGAGGTTGCAGTATATAATTTTGAGTAATAGAAGACACTCTCATAGGAATAGGAAAATGTTTTCAAACCAAATGCAAAAAAATAAGATTTCAATGCCTCACAGGGTATTGAAGGAAAATATAATGGTTGCCTAAGGTTGGTGCAATTCTTCTTTTAGGTTAAATAATTTTTATGTGAGGCAAAAACCTGAACTACATAATACATTTCTACAATGCATATATTCATCAAAACCATTTACAAAATTACCACTTTCAGCACATTTTTAAAATGAGATTCCTTAATAAATTATGTTTATGCAGTCAAAACACAACATTAAAATTTATTATTAGTCACTTAATGGAAGTTAATGGTGAGTTTATAAATGAAGTGCTGGCTTACTTTGATATACTCTAAGAGCAACCAAAAATAGAGATTCTTTCCCAGAGTTCTATGTATTTATAAAGTGCCAAATAAGCAATTTTAGCAATTCTCAAATGTAGTTCTTGCAGATGCATTTCATCCTAAATATACTTGTAGAAACAGAATGGTTTTCTGCTAAGTCAGGTGTGTCTTACTTATCCATCGCATGTGTGAAAACTAACCTGACGGAAGTATTCCATGCTTTATAAAAAGATTAAAAAAACCACTAAAGATATAGAAACAGTGTGAAGTATTTTCATATTTTCAATATTCTTGAGGGAGGTATTTTCGGTGGAAATATCTCGTCTATAAAACAAGCCAAAACAAAAATCACAAAACTAAAATAATTCATTATGTCAAATACTCATTCACTGAAAATGGATGCATTACAGAATAAGAACAGAGAGATATTGTAGATAAATTTATAAATGAGACATTTTACATGTAGATGGAATATTTTGAATTGTAGCAGAGGAGTTGTGGCTTAGAAAGTCCACCAATGTTTCCTAAAATGAGGGGCACTCTCTCAAAGTATTGCACAAAACAAAATGATCGCTCCTGATTTGTACTGGTCCTTGAATAGTATATAGTCTAAAATGTTTGAAATAAAATTCAATAATGCTTTCCTATGATAAAACAAAAAAGTAGACTTAAAATTACAGCTTCTTATAAAGCTATAAATAAGGTCAGATCATTTACAAGGAACATAACAATATTTTTTAATAGACCATGGAGTTTAATACACTCATGTTAAAAGATTTCATAATACTAA
This sequence comes from Leptonychotes weddellii, assembly GCF_054177405.1. Classification (NCBI taxonomy): domain Eukaryota; kingdom Metazoa; phylum Chordata; class Mammalia; order Carnivora; family Phocidae; genus Leptonychotes; species Leptonychotes weddellii. Next base: position 79,559,142 of record NC_138373.1, read on the forward strand.
GATTAGGTTACACACTTAAATATGATAAAAATTATGATTATAATGAAGTGTTAAGAAAACTCAAATAAAGCTTGCAGAAAAAAAGTTCATTTGGGAGGAGTTTAATTCAATGTAAAAGCTTAAATTTTCAGAATTTACAACAATAAAAAGTTATTGTTCAGATAATAATAATGCAGTGATTGCTGGGGAAGTTATTTTCAACTGCCTAATATTAAAAAGAGAACAATGAAGGGAAAAAAAGAATAAACACTTTATTCAACACAAAAAAAGTACCTCTGCAGTGAGCTGTCAGATAAAATAATATAAACAACACATTCGTGCTTACTTTTAAGGTTGTAATTATGTACTAATATAAATTTAACCTTATATAAAAATTTAGAGGCACCAGATTTGATTAGTGTGAAAGAGTTATAGCCAGATGAATACTCTATGTAGCATTTAATTTTAATTTTCAATTTGAAAGTTATTATATTACTATATTAAAGCATGTAAAATTTGTAGTCAGCATAACAGTTTCAAATCTTTTTTCTTAATTGACAACTATGGTGGCACACGAAGCATCATTCTCTCCCAGCAGTTTCATTTTAAACAAATCATTCTCAGATATAAAAATAGCCAATTACATTAAATTTTATATAAGGCATTTTCGCTTCTCATATAGGAAGAGCTATATAAGCAGCTTCCATGCTATATATCAGAGCAAACGGCTTTGAATACATTCTCTGCTGAGACTCCATTCAGAGATACAAGATCCAGCCTACAGCGACTTGATGCTTAAAATATACAAGAAGTTTTAGGCTTAACAAAAAAACAAGCAAAAATTGCCCAAACTCTTGAGTGGTAAATTCTGATATTCTTTACTGCCTCCAAGTTGCAAAGTAAAGTAGTTTGTTATTTCTCCTGGTTCTGACTTCTTAACACTTGCCACAAAATTTTAATTCTAAAACTCCGATTACACATTAACTACTTTTTTCATATTTTCCAAACTGAAACAAGGATGATAGATAGATTAGCAGTGCCTAGAGTCCCGTAAACATCATTACTAAAACTGCTGTATTTACACAATAATTATTAATTTACTTTGGGTATTCTATTAGTTGTAAGCTCTAGTTCAAGGTATAAAGATGCTTCCCTTGTCTAATTTGTCATCAGTTCCAACTTTAAAAATAAAAAAGTTACAAATGTGTTGGATACATGTTAAAAAATGTATTTTAACATACACATTTCTAGGTCTTGGCATATAAATATTGATGGGCAGATTGGCTTCTTAGTTTAAGGCAGAAAGCATGTTAACAGGGGAATTTTTTTTTTTTTTTTAAGATTTTTTTTTTTTAATTAATTTATTTGAGAGAGAGAATGAGATAGAGAGAGAGAGCATGAGACAGGGGAGGGTCAGAGGGAGAAGCAGACTCCCTGCTGAGCAGGGAGCCCGATGCGGGACTCGATCCTGGGACTCCAGGATCATGCCCTGAGCCGAAGGCAGTCGCTTAACCAACTGAGCCACCCAGGCGCCCCAACAGGGGAACTTTTAAAAGTCAGTCCTTCTGTTCCTTTATCTAATGAATTTCCAAAGGCAGAGAATAATCCTACAAACTGGCAAATGCTCTCTCATCAGGTATGTGCATTGTATATACTATAGAAAAATGAAGGATATTATACCAGCCCTGTTATGGAAAATGAATTGTTAAGATCTGGAACTTAGTATATAAATGGTAAAATCATCTTTCTTTTTCTTAAGTATAGCTAATTGTGCCACAAAGAAGGAAAAAAATCTGAGAGAAATCATATTTACTGTAATAATAGTTTCTATAACTCTAGGAAAATATCTTATGATTTAAATTCTTATATTCATTATTCAAAGAACTTGAAAAAACATGTCATCACTATCACTACTCAAAGTAATGCAAAATAAAATGTTAGAACTTCAAGACTCATTGTTCAGCATTAGAAGTGTTTTTTGTCTTCTTTTTTGGAAGGAGAAGTTAATTAGGAAGTTAATTACAATTGGCAAAAATATTTCACTCTTCTCTAGATACGAAAAAATTATCTGGCCCAAGATGATACCTACAATTAATACTTCACCAGTAGAGATAGAGATAAAACTAGTTTTTTCTTTACCATTTTCCATATTCTTACTTACTGATGCCTACTAATTTAGACAGAGAAATACAAACCTGTAAGTTATTTATGGCTTGTTTGGTGTCTTAAAGAAATTACACACTATCCAATCACCAAAAACCAAAACAAAACCACTTGTGAATCAGATTTAAATGGTTAAGCTGACTGTGCAAAATACAAAATACAAAAAGGAAATATGAACTAAGGCAAATGAGAAAAATTATTTTCAAAGCTCTAGAAGACAGCCATGGAATATTACTTGTTCACTGATCATATTACAGATTTTGTGTAATTAATAAACAATTAGATAGTAACAATTTTAGGTACACCTTTATTTTTCTTAATTTTGTCTATTACCTAAAGTTATGCCTCTCACACAGCAGGCATCCAATAAACATTTTTGAACGACTATACCATTTAAAGAAATTAATTTATAAATAAAGTCTGCCTAATTGTATTTGTCTATCTGACATGCAGAATTAGACTATTAAATTCCAGTAAGAGACATGCTGCTGAACATCGACACAATTTCACTGATACACACTTCTTTCATAAAACTACATACCACATCTGCAGCATAATCTATAACACATAACACAGTGTTTTACACACATTCCAATCCCCCATTTCACCTCTACAATTTTTAAGTATTGATGAATTGCTCCCTGCCAAAGAAGTCACATTATATACAACAAACCTTCAGTTTAAATACAGGAACAAGCTTGCTGTTAACAACTTAGTTTGAAATGTTAACAATCCTTAGGCTGTTAACATAACAACTGGCCATTTAATGACCAATTTAAGAGGAAATTATACTCTGAGAAATGAATATATTGGCAATCAGGACCAGGGTTTTGATTTGAAAGGGTATGATTTTTTTTTTAACAAGTTAACGAACATTAGAAGTTCGAGCCTATTGGAAATTAAGTTATGTTACCAAAAAAATCTATCTTAGAGAAAGATAAGCATTTCTGATACGGAAACTGTTTTGCTAAATCGTTTTCAACAAAACACTTACTTGAGACTATCAAATGGCAGTTTAACATCATATTTTTATTACCATAAAGAAGAATAACACAAAACAAGTCTAAGGTTTCTTTCTGTGCTTGCTACTATATTCACAACTGCAAAACAGTTTAACTCACGATACAGGTAGTTCATTGGCCAAGTATAAATTTTTAAAATCCAGCTATATCAACATACTTTCTTTAAATCTTACTTAATTTTTACCTTTATTGCTTATTAGAACACCTTAATCTCGCCCAGACTATACAAGCTCCTTGTTTTGGAATCATTGTTACATAAATCCACTTGACACACTGCAGTTGTAAACAGATGTAAAAGTCAAAAAAAGAGTCAAAAAAGCCATGACTATTGGTTAGTGAAGATAAAGCAAAACTAGGAAGCATTGTTAAATCACTGAAAGCAAATGCAAACGCTTTATGTGGAAATGAGGCTCTAATTGACAATGAGCAGAGGAAAAAATTTTTTATTTCAAAGAAAAAGTTCAAAGACTGAAGTTCTAAGAGAATTCATGGAATAAGTTAATTCTGATTAGTTGTGCCACCACAATAAGGGAAATCCTGGCTATAGAGTCACTCCCCATTGTTGGCACCCTGCATGTATTTAGTGCCCTTGGAACACAGAGGACTAGAAACAAGTGGTCATAATTAGCCAGGAGGCTGTCAGATGAGGCAGTCCTAGGAGGGGGGAAAGAGTAGAATCTGATAAACAGTCCTGGATTCACCCTTTTAAACTACCTCTAATCAAATGATAAATATTTTTAGATAAAGATTAAATCAGACCAAGAAATGACTGAATTATATACAGGGAAGCACCAGATTCCCTAGAAAACACTTCTCCAAATGACCAAGATGGTTAAGGAGCTAGGGCTGATTGGTAAATTTTGTGTCATAAAGGAAAAAAATTCAAAATAAATCGCTTAATGTCAGGCTAGAAAATGATTAATTGTATTAAATATGAAAACCCAAATGATGCCATATATCATTTCTCTAATTTGATAGGTCCTACTTTATTAATATATGTAATTTGCAGCTGAATCAAATCACAAAGTTCCCTGAAAAGCAAAATAATTTTTCTTAAATAGAAGTTCATGTGTTGAGTGCTAAATGCTGGGAAACAAGTTTAGTGGGCTTCACGGTTTTTTAAGCAAGAGCATAAGAATTGTTATCAAACTGTTCAGATGTTTACAGTTTAGAGGGTGGCTATCATCTCCCCATAATGATGGAGATCTTTACTGTGCTCATTTCCTTAATGCTACTGGCAAGTCTGAGGCTGTTAATGCTCAGTGATGTCTTTGTGATGGCCACTTGGAATGCCACTGAGGGTGGGGGGATGTATTCACACTTGGGGAAAGTTTTCAAAACTGTATAATAACCATGCTAATAAATACCAGCTAATTTCAAACTGTCTTTCTTTGACAAATCAGAAACAGAAGATAGCTGAGTAACTCTTGGGGTCAAGCTCAGCCTACCTTGTCCGTGGGGTGTAATACAACACTTACATGCTGATTTCTACCAAATACATCCTTGCCATGAACTGGCGGTTTCCTCTGGGCAGTGGAATCACCTATTTCTAAATCTGAGCATCCAGGCTGGCCAAATGGGAACACTTTAGATATGAGGCTTTCTTGGCCATTCCTTAAGCAAGAATTTGCATCCGAGGCACCTGGCGACATTTTGAAGGCTGACAGGTCAACATCTTTCAGGGATATAAGCTGGCCGTAAAGAAATGAAACCCCCAAAAAATACACTTACAAAAATATTTTAAAAGGTATCCAGTCATCACTGGTGTGCAAGGATAATTCCTACCTCAGATAGTCTCTGCGACAAAGGATAAGATTAGCTTTAGTGTACAGGGTGGAGCCCACCTCTCCCAAACGACAGTCACAGCAGGCACACTTCAAGCAGTCTTCATGCCAGTATTTGTCCAGTGCCTTTAGAAGATACCGGTCCTTGATCTTTCGGTTGCAGCCAGCACAACCTTTCGGCTTGGTGTCTGGCTGGACTGAGAGCATTTGTATACCTAAAGAAGACAAAAACAAGAAAGAGAGCTGGGACTACAAGAAGGAATCAGAAGAGGTCAAAAGACCTTACACAAGTTTCCTATTTAACGCTGCGTTTCTCGAGGAGCGTTAGACTTTCTTCTGTAGGGGCATACCAAATCACGCTAAATTCTGGAAACAAAAGGCTCAATCAAACATTAGACAGTCCTTATTAAATCATCTAGAAAGTCACGCATTCAAAGTGGTGAAAATAACACATTCTTGTTGTATATAGGGAGTTGGCATTGTATACACCAAGTTAAGCAACATTAAATAATTTTGTTTTCTCTAATAATTCTCTACATAGGGTGGTTCCTTTGGGAAGAAAATGTGAGTGAATGGCTAACAATCTTCAAGAAAGCTATTTAACAAACGAGTCCGTGCACAGCCTATAAGAGTCAAGAATGAGTTTTTCTCTATTGGTGAGAAATTTGCTTGCTGTGTGCTTGATGGTGGAAGAGGGGACACTCTTCTGGGATTACACTAACCTGACTTAGCAGTGGGCATGTTTATAGTTAAACACACAGTACAGTCATCCAAAAAGCTCACCAATATGATATTGCTTGTTTGCATCCAAATACTTCCTTCTGTGCTCTTGATATTTCAAAATTATTCTTTATGTTAAAATTTTTAAAATGAATCTATACTCACAAAAACTTCAGTCGGTGCCTCTATTAATGGCAGCTTACCTCACTATATACTACATGCTTTGATAGAAAACTAAAGTACAGGATTAATTTATTACCATAAACACGCACTTATTTATTTTATAAGGGAAAGAAAAAACAACAGAAGGTAAAATCTAAATACATATAAATTAAATAAACATATGTACATAAATATATTACATGCATATATCTATAGTGCACTAGACATAGGATGTTTATCTATTTTAGACATATATCTCCATCATGTATAAGGAGTCTAGCTGAGTTCTGTAGGTTTTACAACTGGACTGAAATTTTTTCAATGAAAGGCTATTCCCCTTTGAGTTTCTTCTTCTTTCCCAAGTGTCAAACACCCAGCTTAAAAAAAAAAAAAGAAAAAAAAAAAGCTGGACCAACTAGTCAGAACTTCATATTTATCAAGTAACTCATTCTAAGCACTATAAAATACTGTAGACATCATCGATTCCTAACTCCCTCATTTTACAAATTGTGATGCAGAGGCCTAAGAGCGTTTAAGGACTCGCTCAAAACTGAATGACAGTGAAGTACTAGATTTGGTGGTCTTCTTACAGTCCAGAGCTTCCACTCCTATAGGATGCTTCCTCTCCTACGCAGAAACTTTTAAACTATACAAAACACCAAATGTGGATGCACTTGAAACAGTTTCAAGAAAAGAAAAGCCAGGCTATGATCTTAGAGTATTTCCCTACTCCCAAGGAGCCAACCCTCCTTTAGTTTCCCTTATGCCTTCTCATGAAGGCTTCACGTCCATTACCTCCACAGTCTTTTTTTCTTTTTTCATCACACTGATAAGAGACACCGAGGCACTGTACTCTCAGAGCTGAGTAACTTTTCTCGTTACAAAGAATACATGGATTGCACATAACATCGTTATGATGCTGAACTTCCATTAGAAAAGAACTTCTCTGGCAGAGTAATGGAAGAGGGTATGGCAGGGAAGAAAGCATGATGTGCACAGCCGTGGTAGCTGGAGCTGCAGACTCGCGGCGGGAGTTGTGCCGAAGAGCAGGTGCTATTCCTATAGCCTGCTTTCTGTTCCTTTTCTTTGAAGGAGCTGAGGGTCTAGTGTAGATTAATCATAACCCTTGATAGCTCTGCTAAATCTCACTCTCTAGAACTTCTAACAAATGAAGTTTCTTTGATCAGAACTAGTTACCGTCTTCTAGCAAGGTTCCACAAGGAATAAATCCTATTAATTACAGTACAGAACATATCCAAGTGCCTCTTAACCATATACCTGGGGGGAGGGGGAAATTTTGATTTACGAAATGGCATTCTGTATTTTGCTATTGAAGACATCAAGAGATATGAATGGCTATTCTGATTAGCCAATTTATAAGGCTATTATCTTTTCATATCACAAAGCTGAAAGAAATTTTAAAATCCTTTTCAGTTGTAGCTCAGCTATATTTCCCTCAGTTCAGTTACGACCATCAAGCGTAGAAGGTCAGCTATCTTTATTCAAAACACTTTGCAACCAAGACAGGGAATACCAACATTTGGCACAAGTAACACTACCCTGCTTGTCTTCACAAAATGTTTTTGTTGTGTTGACATTTTAATTTAGCACTCAGAGGCCAATTAATATTTGAAACTCTTACTTTCTGTTTGGCCTTGGGCTTGAAGGAGTTTGATATTTTGCACTCCAAAAACCTGGTGCCTTCTTTTAGAGAACATCATCACATTTCTCTTGGAGAGGAAATCGTTTCAATAGGATGCAAGTTAACAGTTGTAGAAAAAGAACTATTTAGTAGTCACTACATTGCCATGTACCTAAAAGACACAAAGCATCAGCAGCCCCCCTCACCATCCAGAAGAGCACGACTGGGTAGAGTTATGTGTTCAGAGCTGAGAAACATTTCACAAGTTGCTCATAGCACATCAGGACTCATAACTAGTTTTAGATTGGCATGTAAATTGTTCTGAGGGAAATTCTTATTGCCTCTGAGACCCTGCCATTCTGAGTTATTTGACAGTTTAAGGGAAATCATAATTAAAAAAAAGACATAAATAATCGCCTGTGCAGTGTGGTGTGCAGAAATAAGTAGAACCATTTCATTTAAACTCTGGTGAGCTTTTAATTGCCTGGATTGCATTGTGAGGCGGCCTAACGGTTGATTGCCTCCATTATGTTCCCTTGTTCGGTGCCATTCATCCGCGCAGGCTCAGCTTCAGTAGTTCACACAACAAAGTAACCACAACTCCACAACACACAGGGGCTTAAAAAAAATAATCATAATCAAAGATTTGCAGCACTTAGACACAGTCTTTTATATTTTTGGACTAACTACACATAGTGAATGGAAAACATTTTGTCCCTGTCGGAAGATTCACAGAGAACAATTTGGGAGAAGGAACAGGAAGAGGGAATACATAAAGGGGGTTGGCAGAGATGAGGTGCCTCAGGAAGATGCTAAAATGGGAATGCAGGTTCTGCAGCTGGGAGCAGTGACACAGATTAAAAGAATTTGGCCAACGTGGCCGTTCGATTGCCAAGAGGTACCAAACAAAAGATTTTCTCTCCTCCTGCCCATCTTCATCCTCTCCCCAGCCCCCAGACCCGACTGGAGAACTGGTTTGGGCCTAAAAGCTTGTTTCCCTCTGTTCACTGGCCCAGAGCATCCCTACAGGCTGCAGCCCCCTAAGGGACAACAATGCAAATAGATGTCCCCAGATCTCAGGCGCTGGAGCTGCTTAACTCTGTTCTGCCCCTTCAACTCCCAACCCCCTCCCCATCCTTCCACCACCCCCTCCCCTTTTTGAGCAATGGAGCTGGGAACCAATTTGATTCCCTTTTTCTCCAATGCAGCTGCAAGGCTCAGAGATACTGACATTTTTCCACTCTTATCAGTTTAATTACAGTTACCATGGCAGCAAAGTGCTAGTGCTTGGCAAAGGCCAACAAGAGATTTGCAAGACTGAGTTCAATTTTGATGCAGCTCACATGCAAAAAAAAAAAAATAATAATAATAATAATAAAAATAAGAAACATACATACACTCTAACAAAGAATGCCTCGCGGAGTTTATGCTCTAGCCTTTTGTGGTCCTGTCTTTGCAGCCACACAGGGATGATTTGCAAAGAATGTAGCAGTATTTGTTGCACCTAGCAAGATTAATGGGTTTAAGCAGCAGTCTTTCAAAGCAGTTACAACAATAATATTTCGGATCTTTTAAAAAGACACAAAAGCAGCAGAAGAGCAGGAAAGCTTTTGAGCAGCCAAGAGTGCCGAGCGCCGGCAAAGTGCATCTATGATAGATTGTAACCTTACCAAAACTTTTCTCCTTTTTCTGCATGAGTTGACTTAGGCGTGCCTGAGTTGCAGCAGCTTCGCATTGAGCACCAAGCCCAAGGTAGAAGTGGAAGGGGCTCTCCTGGATTTAGCTCAAGTGTGGACCTGGTGCGCAGCCTACACCGCCGAGGACCGACTATTGTGAAGCCACTTTGGGAGCGGGTCGGAGTGGCGGCAGGGGGTGGGGGAAGGGATGAGGGCGGCCAGACGAGACAGAGCGCACACACAGAGCCCCTCGCAGTGTGGCAGTGTGCAAAATGATGGCGAATGACAAAGCCACATGCTTCCCTAACTCTGCCCGTAATCCTAAAATCCCAGCGGCCCCTTTTAGCTTCGTGGTAACAAATGGATTTGATTAAACTGTCACATGCAGCGTTAGCATAGCATATCATGTTCAATATGAAAAAGATCATAAATCTGACTTGTATTTCATAACAGCAATCTGGGTAGCCCCCGTAAAAATGTGCTGCATCAGTTTGAATCTCAGCCTCTTAGGACATAGGCACCTTGTTCCACGGAACCTCTCTTGTGGCCACTTGG
>NC_138373.1:79573944-79575634 GCF_054177405.1 Leptonychotes weddellii
CCCCATCCCCTTAACCCTCAGAAACAAAAGGGTAAAAAAAAAAAATCCTCTAACTTGTATAGTTTGTACTTTTGATAAAAGGTTTCGGTGATGAGCTTTGGCAGTGGCGCTTCTTTTCTAATGTCTTTTTATCTGTATTAATTCCTCAGATGAAAACTTTAAGGAACAATGAAGGAGAGAGGTAGTGCTCTGAAACAGGGAGAAGAAAAAATTACACAGCACACCTGGGACAGATGAAGCCAAACTAGTGCTTTTATAATGCCAATCAGCAGGGCTGTTATCATCCCTCTAATTAGGAAAGCAGCCTAAAACAGAGAGCACTTGGGGAAATGGTAATGTTATGGTTTTGCACTTAAAAGGAGAGACATTTCCTGCACTGTAAGAATCTAGGATTGGGGCTGACAAGTCCTTTAATTAATGGGCAGGATTCCCTGTGTGTGCAAGTGTGTGTGCATGTTTTAATTCATAAAAGTGGACAAAGGGTGCTATGAGGAAGGGGGGGAGGAGAGTGATGGGGGAGGGAGGGTGAGTCCATTAGTTTGAAGATGAACAGAGTTCATAGCTACGTTCATCTTTTTTTTTTAACCCCCAGAGGACTGAGGTGCAGAATTGCAGTGAGCCGGGGTTTTTTTGTTGTTTTTTGTTTTGTTTTGTTTTTGTTTTTGTTTTGTTTTGTTTTGTTTTTCCTAGGAATTTGAATGTTTAACTGAATAAAAGCCCGAGGCCAAAAGCAAAGTTTGAGTGAAACTGTGTTTCAAGTTGGCGAACCCCTGTGTTTCTGGTTTCCCCTTTTCACTGTCTCTTTGGACTGGTGTTTCACACAGTTCATCTGGGCTTTGGTCTGGACTGTTTTCCTACTCATAGGTGACTAGGTTCTCTTTCATTTTGCTCTGCTAAAGAAATACGCAACTTATATAATTCCAAGAACAAGATTACTCTTACTGGTTTAAATATATATATATATATATATATATATATATATGGCCTAGTATCCTAAGAAAAAGAGTTAATATTTGTCTTTTTGAGGGTTTTGAAACTGAACACTTTGAACGTGGCAGCATCAGGTTCTCAATACTGTTTTAAATGGCTTTTTAATGCTTAGGAAAAATTCTCCAATGACTCTAAGAGATATTTCTAGATTTCTTCTTTCTCTTTCCCTCTCTCAGCAATTAGTGGCAAACAAGCATATTTCTATATATCTGCATACATAACTGCATATGAGGTACATTACTTTGTGGGGTAATTGACCTTTAGTAAGATCTTAACGTAGTTTACAAATTTTCTCCAAATAAATCCAAAATACTCGATGGCCGTCTCAGATCTATACACCAGTATGTTGCCTGAAGGTTGCTATTGCAGTTACGTAGACAAACCAAAGGATTTTACAAAAGTTGCAGTGATTGATTAAATAACTTTATCTTACGTTGAACTAGTGCTTGACTTATAAATTTCACTAGGTAAAATAAATAAAATTCTTAAGAAGAACATACCTTTTTTTTTTTTTTAAAGATTTTATTTATTTATTTGAGAGAGAATGAGAGAGAGAGAGAGAGCACATGAGAGGGGGGAGGGTCAGAGGGAGAAGCAGACTCCCTGCCGAGCAGGGAGCCCGATGCGGGACTCGATCCCGGGACTCCAGGATCATGACCTGAGCCGAAGGCAGTCGCTTAACCAACTGAGCCACCCAGGC
>NC_138373.1:79576134-79616520 GCF_054177405.1 Leptonychotes weddellii
TTTTTTTTTAAAGATTTTATTTATTTATTTGAGAGAGAATGAGAGAGAGAGAGAGAGCACATGAGAGGGGGGAGGGTCAGAGGGAGAAGCAGACTCCCTGCCGAGCAGGGAGCCCGATGCGGGACTCGATCCCGGGACTCCAGGATCATGACCTGAGCCGAAGGCAGTCGCTTAACCAACTGAGCCACCCAGGCGCCCCAAGAAGAACATACCTTATTCATTCAATTTTTTTTTTTTTTTGGTCATAGTATCAGTGTTTTTTGAGGGAAATGTAACCTCTACTTTCCAAATATTAATAAATTTAGAACCCCTAAATATAACCTGATAAGAACAGAGGAGCTTTACAACAGTGTTTATTTTATTTTAATGTTTTGTAAACAAATTGGAGGGAAGAATAATCCTTAAAGAGATTAATGGTGTTAGCAGTTCTCATAGAGAGTTGAAATGGCAAAGCACCCTCCTTCTAATTCAAAGGAAGCAGAAAGTGAAACCAAATTGTATAATTTTCAATAGCTCAATACGATGAAAAGAATAAACCAAGAGGAGCCTCTAAGATTATTTTTATAATTTATCAGAAGTTATTTTCAGTAGAACTTAAAACAAAATAAATACCATGTTGTTAGTAATCATTTGAAAGAAAATTTTTATCATTTTTAAAGAAAACCACTTCTTAAACAAAGTAGTACACTCCATTTTCATGTTCCTCCAACACCTGGGGGGAAAATGTAATATTTTAAATGTCTTCTCCCAATTCCTTTAACTATTAAACAACCACACCAAGCTTTGATTCACTGATTATTTTTTCCTTTTTAAAAAGGAAAAATGATACCTTTAGAAGAAAGTGGAAGTGAACTTTGACTCAGAGTGACCTGAAGTGGGTAATAAACCTGAGAAATGATATTGTAATAGACAATACTTTACTTCAGTTTATAAGGAAGAAACAAACAAACCTAAACAGAAACATGGGCTTGATATATTTCCTCTGAATCAGTCCATAAGAGCAATTTACTCTCCTCTTAAATTACACTGCATGACAAAACTAAACTTTTGAATGCTGTCAGTGTTCTAAATGATCTTCCAAAATATTTGCTAATTCTTTACTTATATAGATATCACAACAGGCTTGTTCTTATGTAATCATGAACTAAGGGATCAACCCTCTGCCCCACCTGCAAGTTTTCTAAGTTTGTATCCTAGATCAAATTTCTCCTTCCCAATTGCAGACTTCTGTTTCAATTTTCCACCTATTGAACAGAATCATCATCCACTGCTAAGAGAAAACTTATTTGAGCCTTTAAAATGATAGTGTCTTTTAGGAATCTGAGCCAACCACAATCTCTTCAATTTGATCACGAGGTTTTTTGTTTTTGTTTTTGTTTTTTGTTGTTGTTTTTTTAAGTTATATTTAATTCTTACATGGAAAAACATTTGTCACCTCTTCATATTTCAGAGACAAATTTAATATGTTTATCTTGGTTAAATTCTTTTAGAGGTAAGATGTATACAGTTCAGGAGAGGATGACACTTCATTTACAATCCTCAAACTATTTCTTCATGAGTCTGCACACTGGTTGGAAAGTTTATGTCTATTTGTGGCTGTGAGCCAAGTAGATAGGCAGTGCAATCTGCCAAAGAAGCTGAATTTAATGCAGATCATGGTCCTCCCTGTCTTTCTCTTAGTAGTGAATCACCTATTGTCTCCCACCCCCCCCGCCCCCCACCAAGAAATGGGCATAAAGATTTTCAAGCAAGTTTCAAATACATGTCATTTCATTTCTGATAGGCCCTCTGAACTGATATAGATAATGGGAAGTTAAAAATATTTTCATTTTCCAAGATTAGAGATAATGTACAGGGAAGATTAGAAGTTATAACTAGCATATAGAAATTTCTCAATAAGATACCGATTATTATCATATTCAATATGGCCCAAATGAATATTTTTACTCTTTAATGAAGGGTCGTTCTTATTGTAATCTTCTCTGCTACTGTACTTCTATAACACTTTGTGGGCTTTCTTGAAAATGGATTATAGTTAGTCTGTATTCCCCACCTGCTATGTTCTAAATGTTTGTGTCCCACCAAAATGTTGAAATCCTAACATTTCAGGAGGTCATGAGGGTGGAGCCCTCATGAATGGAATTAGGGTTCTTATAAAAGAGACTCCACAGAGATCCCTTGCCCTATACAAACATACCAGCTATGATTTATAAAGAGGGTCCTCACCAAAATGTGACCATGCTGGTACCTTGACCTTGGACTTCCAGCCTCCAGAACAGTAAGAGATAAATTTCTGTTGTTTATAAGCTATCTAGTCTCTGATATTTTGTTATAGCAGCTTGAAAGACTAAGACATAGCTAGGCTAAAAACTTTGAGGATTCAATTTTTGACCTAATTAGTTTTGCATTCTATACAGTGCAGAGTGTTCTATCTTGCTCACAATAGACATTTGTTAAATGCTGATTAAAATGAATTAAATGAAGAAGCCACAGAAGACAATCTTCAAAGTGAAATTTTGAATCTAAGTTGTGGATAAAAATAACAACTTAAGCATGTCAATACCAGATGCTACTTGATACTAGTATTTAGATATTTTCACAAGATGTATACCTTCAGAAAGATTTATTATAGCACAGTGCAAAGATTTGTTTGTCATCTGTCTTCATGATTACATCATAAGTTCTTGGAGGCAGTATCTGCAGGGTCTATCACAGTGCCTAGCATATAATAACAACTTAATAAATGTTTAATGCATGAATAACTCAATGGAAGAATAAATGAATATACTCAAAGGATAGTTGATCTAAATGAAATTATCATGACTTAAAATTGCTAGCTTTCTGAGACAAGTAAAGGAGACAAAAAATGGAAGTCAATAGAATTTTCAATACAAACTAGAATCACAACAGTATCTTGTGTTGTGTAAAAACATTAAGATTTTTGGAAGGTTTATGGTATTAAGCATGTTTACCAGATGGTGTTTATTAGTTATTACTAGAAAGTAAAACCCTTAAAAACCTTTAAGAGGCTATTAGTAGTGAAAAAATATCTCAAGTAACTTATTCAAAATAGTCCTAATATATGTAACTTTTGCTAATTTGTCTTAAGCTACTTAAGAAAACACTAAAAAGACAAAACATGGAATCAAAGCTCAAAAAATGTAAGGCTAGAATTGGGAGGAACTTCGCTAACCAATAGTAGGTCAATTTTCTTGGCATTTTCAGGTTTCATCTCAAAGAGAACACCTAAAAAGGTAGGAAGACACTTTATGGTTTCCTTGTGTTTTCCCATGTGTCTATATCCAGAATATACACCAACCAATGAAAAAGATCATTCATGTGTTGATTTTTGAGGTATTTAAAAGTTATTCGCAGACCTCCCCCGCTTTCCCAATTGCCATCTTTCTCACAATTTAGAAAAAGCGTCTTTCAGAAACAGCTGGGCAAGAGCTGTGGAGGATGCCCCTGATTGCTTATTGGATACTGGCTGCTTTTTTCTTCAAAAGCAAAGCTCTGAAGACAGTGGCAGAAATATTCTGGATACAGTGGATGGAGGGACTCTTAGGTTGCTGTCTATTATATCTTCCAGAGGTTCAGAGGACCAGGCAGGAAGTGATAGAGAAATCACCACCTCAGGAGAGTGAACGCCTACTAGAAACTGAAAGTCCTATTGTAATCTGGACATATCAACTTTCTTTCTAAGTGGGAATCTGAAAAGAGGATTTTGTTGTTATTGATTTATCAGAATGTGGCTTAGGGTAATTGAACCATCCTATACTCTGAGAATCAATGGATTCAGGAAGTACCCCATTCAATAATTTGTAATGGGAAAAAACCAAAGCAGAACACTAAATAACAACAAAAACCTACTGTGGAATACCACTTTGAAGACTCAAGGGAAGAGTATATTTCTAAAATTAATGTCTTACAAGACTCAAGAGAACATTCTGGAACTTGTTTACTATTCTCAATAAAATGCAAGAAGAATGAGCCTCCATTAGGCAGGACTAGCAGGGAGTAAAGAATACAATGAATTAAAACTAAATGTATAATAGGAAAATTCAGGCCCACATTTTACAAGGCTCTAAGGATACTGAACTATGGTGATGAAAACACAGAAGCATGAATCAGTGACATGGAGGATGGACTTGAGAAGCTCTCTTAAAAGTTCAAGAAGAGGGGACGCCTGGGTGGCTCAGTTGTTAAGCGTCTGCCTTCGGCTCAGGTCATGATCCCAGGGTCCTGGGATCGAGCCCCGCATCGGGCTCCCTGCTCAGTGAGAAGCCTGCTTCTCCCTCTCCCACTCCCCCTGCTGTGTTCCCTCTCTCGCTGTGTCTCTCTGTCAAATAAATAAATAAAATCTTTAAAAAATAAAACACTTAAAAAAATAAAGATTTTGGGCACCTGGGTGGCTCAGTCGGTTAAGCGACTGCCTTCGGCTCAGGTCATGATCCCAGGGTCCTGGGATCGAGCCCCGCATCGGGCTCCCCGCTCGGTGGGAGGCTTGCTTCTTCCTCTCCCACTCCCCCTGCTTACGTTCCTGCTCTCGCTATCACTCTCTGTCAAATAAATAAATAAAATCTAAAAAAAAGTTCAAGAAGAGGGTAAAGAGATTAAAATTATGAAAGAGAACATGACAGTTAATAAGACCTAAAAGGGAGCTTTAATATGTGACTAATTTGTATTCCTAAAGAAGGAACTAAAACATAACATGAAGCAGTAAATAAAGATATGATAGACAAAAATTTGACTGACCTGAATATGCAGATTTGAGTGACATTACTAAATTCAGGACAAACATAAAAATGAAACCTACACAACTCATATTGAAAGAATTTTGAATACCAGGGTAAATAATAATTTAAAAACTGTCAAGTACCTGTACTCTGAAAACTATAAAACACTGATGAAAGAAATTGAAGACAACAGAAACAAATGGAAAGATATTCCACGCTCATGGATTGGAAGAACAAATATTGTTAAAATGTCCATATGACCCAAAGCAATCTACACATTTAATGCAATCCTTATCAAAATAAACAACAGCATTTTTCACAGAACTCAAACAAATAATCATAAAATTTGTATGGAAGCAAAAAAGACACTGAATAGCCAAAACAATCTCAAAAAAGAAAAACAAAGCTGGAGGGATCACAATTTCAGATTCAAGTTATACTACAAAGCTGTAGTAATCAAAACAGTATGGTACTGGCACAAAAACAGACACATAGATCAATGGAATAAGATAGAAAGCCCAGAAACAAACCCATGCTTATATGGTCAATTAATCTCCAACAAAAGAGTCAAGAATATGCAATGGGAAAAAGTCTCTTTAACAAATGGTGTTGGAAAAACTGGATGGCTACCTGCAAAAGAATGAAACTGGACCACTTTCTTATACCATACACAAAAATAAACTCAAAATGGATTAAAGACCTAAATGTGGCTCTCTTTGGCAGCACATATACTAAAATTGGAATGATACAGAGAAGATTATCATGGCCCCTGCACAAGGATGACACGCAAATTTGTGAAGCATATCATATAAGAAAAAAAAATACCTAAATGTGAGACAACACAAAAATCCTAGAAGAGAGCACAGGCAGTAATTTCTTTGACATCGGCCATGGCAACATTTTTCTAGATGTCTCCTGAGGCAAAGGAAACAAAAGCAAAAATAAACTACTGGGGCTACATCAAAACAAAAAGCTTCTGCACAGCAAAGGAAACAACAAATTTAAGTGATAACCTACTGAACCTACTGAATGGGAGAAGATGAAATATCAGATAAAGGGTAGTATCCAAAATATATAAAGAATTTATATAAACTCAACACCCCAAAAACAAATAATCCAATTAAAAATGGGCAGAAGACATGAACAGACATTTCTCTAAGGAAGACATACAGGTGGTCAACAGACACATGAAACGATGCTCAACATCACTGATCATCAGGGAAATGTAAATCAAAACTACAGTGAGATATCACCTCACACTTGTCAGAACGGCTAAAAACAAAAACACAAGAAACACGTGTTGGAGAGGATGTGGAGAAAAAGGAATCCTTGTGCACTGTTGGTGGGAATGCAAACTGGAGCAGCCACTGGGGAAAACAGAATGGAGGTTCCTTAAAAAGTTAAAAATAGAGCTACCCTCTGATCAGTAATTGCACTACTGGGTATTTACCCAAAGAATACAAAAACACTAATTCACAAGAATATATGTACCCCTATGTTTATGGCAGCATTATTTACAATAGCCAAATTATGGAAGCAGCCCGAGTGTCCACTGATAGATGAATGGATAAAGAAGATGTGGTGTATACATAATGAAATAAAATATTATTCAGCCATAAAAAAGAATGAAATCTTGCCATTTGCACAGACGTGGATGGAGCTAGAGCTAAGCAAAACTGCGAAGGAAAATAAGTCAGAGAAAGACAGATACCTATGATTCACTCATATGTGGAATTTAAGAAACAAAACAAATGAACAGAGGAAAAAAAGAGAGACAAACCAAGAAACAGACTCCCAACTATAGAGAACAAATTGATGGTTACCAGAAGGGAGTTGAGTGTATGTGTGGGGGAGGAATGGGTAAAATAGGTGACAGGGATTAAAGAATACCTTTATCATGATGAGCACTGAACAATGTATAGAACTGTCTGTCACTATATTGTACACCTGAAACTAATATAACATAAACTGGAATTAAAATTTAAAAAATTAATAAAATAAAATAAAAACAAACTGTCAAGTATCCAAATAAGTGGAAAGGGAAAAGAAAGAATTATTCACAAAGGAAAAATGTATCTATATAGCTTTAGATATTGCCCCTGCAGATATTATAAAACAGTGAAAATTATCTAAGAACTTTGAAAGGGTAACATGGTGATCTAAGGATTTCACATCTAAACAATTTGTATTTCTTGTGTAAAAGCCATTAAAGTACACTTTCAGATGCATAAGGAGTCAGAAAAAGAACATTTACATAATTTCACAAAGTATATGATCTGAAATGTTGCTCCAAATTAATCTCAAGGGAAGAGATTAAAAAAATCCAAAGATGGGAGGGTCATGGCACAAAAAGATGTTTAGGTCAGAATATCTGGAGTCTCTATTGATAATTCTTTGGTAGGATGATCCTATAAACCAGAGCTTCTTTCATTTGTTTCTCTTCAACTCTCACGCCTTCCCCGTCACCAGGAAACATATTTCTCATGCCTCATTTTTCGCCTCAGAGTTTAGAAGGAATCTCTTGTTAGGTCCAATAACCTGGGAACTAACCGGCACGTGTGAGATGGCTAGAACATTATATTTACATGGCTGAGATGTTATGCTTGACAGAGTTTCTGTTTGCTCCACATAAGGCAATGTGCTGTCAATTTTCTTTTTTTTTTCTTTACTTTTTTCCTCATTAATGAGGCTTGTATTGTGAGTAGATTTTTTTACAGATTAGGAAACTGGTGCTCAGGAAGTTTAGTTGACTCTCTCAAAGCCCCACACTTGTGGGAAATAAATCTGAATTTGTGTCTTCTGACTTCAGATCACATACTTACTTCATTACATGTCTAATTTATGACCTCCTCGTGGATTTTCGGAAAATGGTACTTTATATGTTTTCTTGGTTTTATTTCATCAAAAAAGAAATAATCTTTATGTCACTGAATATTTGTAATTGGTTTAACCTATACTGTTCAACTCTCAAGTGTATAATTATCCACCATAAAGGTATTTATATCTAAAAAATTACCTTTTAAATTTTCAGTTGGCATAATAGATTCCAAACCATTTTTTTTACATATATCGTCTTGATTACTCTGAATCAGATTATAGCCCAGCATTAAATTTTTGGTGAGAAATTTGAGAACACTTAGTTTTAGCTACAGTGAAACTTTTTAAAAAATCCATTTTGATATAGTTTCAAAATTATGAGAATTTACTAGAAGAGTATAAGGAACTCCTATATAACATATACCTAAATTTGCCAATTATTTATGTTGCCCCATTTACTTTATCATTCTCTTCTATTTGTCTCTATATTTATGCATACATGCATATTTTCCTTCAAATATTTGGAAATACATTGAAGAAATTATGCCATTTCATCCTTAAATAATTTAGTGTGTGTTCTGAGTCTAAAAATCAGAAAATTTAACACAATAAAATACTATTATCTATTCCACAGTCCATATATTATATACCATTATAAAGGGGGCACCCGGCTGGCTCAGTCAGTAGAGCATGAGACTCTTGATTTCAAGCCAAAGTCCTTCCCAATTTCCACCCTGACTCACAATGTGATCAAATGTTATCATGATAAAATCTTAAAAGTATAAAAATGTATTTGTTTTCCTTAAACTACAATTCTGAAGATGATCCAGAATGCCAACTCCATATTTTTTAATGGCTCTGTTCCTTAGTTTCACTAGAAGGACAACTCTGATATTTCCTATTGGAGGATGAGTAAAGGTAGAATGTTTCTTCTTTGAACCAACTAGTACTTTCAGACTTTATTGGATTCTTTAACCTTTATGGAATTTAAAAAATTATAGGAACTCAAAAGGGACTTAGATAGAGCTTTTAATAAATATGTACCCCCAAAGTACAGCTGACAAAGATAATCCTGGGTAGAATAAAACAAAGAGGTCCACTTGACTTTTACCATTTTAAGATTCCTGAAAACACATTGTTTCTTGAACAATTATGAGCTAGTGTGCAAAAAAACAATTCTGTAGCCATGTAAATTTGAACAAAATTAATATGGCTTCTTCCTCAGAGCCTTTAATATATTAATCTTAAATCTATAGAATACAGAACATTTCTCCAATTTGCTTGACCACAAAAGCCTTTTTGGAGGATTGCCTATTAAATAGTTTCATTGTCTGACTTTAGAAGTTGCATTAAATTCTGAAAAACAACATAACACAGATCATATATTTTTAAGACTTTAATAAGAGCAAAATTATAAAGAAATATCATCTTTTATTTTCCTGTTCTTAGTTTGGGATTATATAAATAAAGGACAACTAATACAATGAAGTCCTATAAAGAAAAAAATGATGAACAAAACTGTACATGAGCAATTCAAATGACTAATGAAGAACCATACAAACTATTACTAATGAAGAAATTGATGATTAACCTGATGGAATAAAGTGTATTCTGAGGCAAAAAGTACATGTATTGAGACTTTTGCTCCTCAAGATCATTCTACTCACTTCTCTTCATTAGAATATAGAGGCTAATGTTAACTTTTAAAAATGTTGTTTATTAAAAGCTCTAAGTCCCTTTTGAGTTCCTATAATTTTTAAAATTCCATAAAGGTTAAAAAATCCAGTAAGTCTGAAAGTACTAGTTCGTTCAAAGAAGAAACATTCTATCTTTATTTCTCTGCCAATAAGAAATATTAGAGTTGTCCTTTTAGTGAAACTAAGGAGCATAGCCATTAAAAAATAGGGAGTTGGAACTCTGGATTATCTTCAGAATTGTAGTTTAAGTAAAACAAACACATTTTTATACTTTTAAGATTTTATCATGATAACATTTGATCACATTGTGAGTCAGGGTGGAAACTGGAAGCGGCTTTGGCTTGACTGCTCAGCTGGGTGGTTTTCTTTTCTTTTTTCTTTTTTTAATTTTATTGAGGAACAACTGACAAGCATAACTGTATATATTTAAAGTGTACAATGTGATGATTCGATGAACATCTATATTGTAGAATGGTTATCAAGCTCAAGATAATTAACATGCCCATCACTTCAGGTAGTTAACATAGTGAACTCTTTTTTTTTCTTTTTGTGATAAAATGCTTAAGATCTATCATGTAGCTGTATTTAATTAGGAGTTTGCTAGGGCTGGCACATCCAAGATGGTTCCTCATCTTCCAGGGTCTTTCCTCCATCAGTCTCCCCTCTAGCTTGGGTTTTATCACACTTCTGATTGTGTCACACTTGTCACTGGCTTATTAGCTAAACCAAATCACATGGCCAAGCCTAGAGTGGTAAAGGACTATACAAGCATGTGCACGTTATGAGCACATGCTTTAAGGGCCACCAGTAAAATAGCCTGCCACAAGGGGAAGAATTTAGATTTTTTCTGTCTGTGTTGGCCAATCATTTGCATCTGATCATCCATCCTTAAATACTGCTTCTTTAGGTAAAGACAGGAATAAAAAAATGATTATGTATTTATAAAAAAGGTTGGAATTATTTTGGGGCACATATACATTTTGTAGCTAAAAAAATTAACGACTGTAATTGGGATCACACATTATTTGAATAGCCGAGATTACACCTGAGAGTTGAACTGTTTCTAATGTATTGACTACTAAAATTAATATCATTGCTAATATCACAGTAGAGTAAAATAGGACTTTTGGGCAAGGAAGTAGGATATACAGAGTTGCCATTGAGCTGCCTTTTGGGAAGTCACTTAAACTTTCTAGGCTTTGGTTCTTTATATATTAAAATTAATATCTTGAACTAAATTGCAGCTTCACACTCTCCGAGCTCTAAAATTTGTTATATCCTTAAAAATTCTTTAAGTAGCATTAGAAACATGCAAAAAACAAAATGTAACCCAAATTCCCTCATCAGTCAGTCAGCTGCGTCAGGGATTGTGATGAATATGTAAACATTGATTTGTGGTTATTAAGATTCTAATTCAACCAGTTGGGCCTTGTAGTTGCCTATTAAAACCTCAGTCACTACAGAAAACATGGTCAGGGGGTGTTTCCAGGATCTATGTGCTCTTGGATATTCCAGGATAGCATCATGAATAGAACTCAATAATAAACAAGGTTCCTATAGGAGAACTAGGTGATACTTTGTATAAATCTGCAAATATTATGATTTAATGTCTTAAAGTGGTAGAAGTTAAGGGGTTCTTGGTAATCCCTGGTCATTGGTGATAGAGTATAAGAAATGTTTCTTACTTCTAAATTTTTCTTCCCCAGCTTTCTACCTTTCCAACATTATGGGGCTACATGAGTAACTTCACCTGCAGAACCCCTCCAACATCCCCCTCCTGCTCCCATTAGTACCTTTTCCCTTCCAGTCATTTAGTTTAGATTTCTTTTTACTCTTCTTGCAAATAAATCACCCTGAGCTTACAGTGATCTAAGACATTATCTTGTGTCTGCCGATCAACAGTTGTTTGCAGGATAGAATTTCTGTCAAACCCATAAACTGCTTCCTTTCTCTAGTTCTTATTTTCTTGCCCTTGGGCATTGCTAAATTTTTATACCACTTCACATTGTGTATGCAGCATCTCCAAATAAGTTAGTTCATAAGCTAGTTGATTTCACTTTCCTACCTTCTTATATCCTATGTCTCTCATACTAATTCGTTCATCCTTTTGATGAGGAAAATTCTCTATGATATGTGGGCTTCAAGAAGTGCTGAAATGAACTTTGGACCCATAATGGGATTTCCATGCAGGAATTATTTCTGCTTTGCGTTACTGACCCTTAATGTAAGCTTCTTGTGCTTTGAGCTGAGCTCCCTTTTCACCCTGAGTCCTGCACTTCTCTCGGGTTGATCTTGCTATAACTGCATGTGACACAGAGCCATCTTCCAGAACTCTCTAGGATGATAGAAACGTCCCCTATTTGTGCTGTTGCACACTGTTATACACTGTAATTTAGCTGCTTCACAAAACTGTGTTTTTCTCCACGATCAGACATGAAACTCTCTGAGGTCAGAAACTGTGGTTAACATTTCTTTTGTATTCCTCTTGGCAACATAGCATATGCCGGGCACCTGGTTGCTGCTCGATAACTGCTTATTGAATGGATAAATAAAGTTGGTTACATCAGGGAGCAGGGTGACTGGGCAGATGGTGCCCAAATCACAAAAGCCTCACTTTTTTTCTCCTAGAAGTGATGACATATTTTGATAATTTTCCCAGAAGGTTCCAGAAAAGTCTCTAAGAACGAGAATATACAGTTAGGGGGTCTGGCAAGCAGAGAACCAGTTTCTGGGAAATTGCAGGATAGAGTTCAGCAGTATTGCATGCAAGGTTTATCTCCGATTTCCTCCCAGTATAAAATCCACCTAAGCAGAACAGAGTACAGGAGTGAAATTCTAAGGTTTCTCTCATGTGTGTAGAAAGCCACATGGTGGCTCCCACCACTAATGATTTCAGATCTGTGTAATAGTTCTGTTTTGACTTCTTTCAACTTCTTGAAATTGTTGGCTATCTTATTTGTATATTTTGTCTATTCAAACTGTTGGCATGAAGATGATTACTCCTGAACTTTCTCAACTGGAGTGGGACAAGAAAACAAAAAGATAAAGCAAATAACAAAAGCAATGCAACACACTGCTTATGATTTTAAACCATCCTGACAAAACATTTCTGAACATCATGTGAAATTATCGATAAATTTGAAAAGATATACCAGATTGAAGTAACAATACATTGTAACATTTTTGAAAATAGTCAACAATGTTTAGAATTTGTTTACACATATGGTATGTGTTTTAGATGTAACAGCCAGGAAAACCTCATTATTGTAGACTTCACTGGAAGATCTCTGAGGTCCCTTCCAGCTTTAAAATGCTGAATATAATTCAGAATTTATGATAATTTGAACTAGGCTAGGCTGAAATTTACTTTTGTATGATCTATGGAGCAAGGATTTACTAATAGTGTAAACAAGATTGCTTGAGGCTTTTAACCAAGCTGTTCTTAAAGATTTTAACACATTGTGTGATACAAATGGGTCTACCTAATTTCAAATGATTCCCACCTATTTATTAAAGCATGCAATGAAAGTCTGTTACTTAGAAGTGCTTTTATTAGCAGCTAAATTTTCAGTGTGAATTTGAAAGTACTATATCTGCATTTCTTATTAGAGTCTGTAATTTGTTTTTATTTGTTGTTGTTAATTCAGATTGGTTTCTCCAAGGGTAGAATATATCAGTGAAGTTTTTTGTAATTAGAAATGATTATTTCAAATACAATTGTCTATTTCAGTAGTTTATTTTTCCTTTCCTTTGGTGCATCTGTTCTTTATATCTTGATTTATTTACAACATATATTTATTAGGTACTGATATTATTTCATTGCTAATCCAGGTGAGATTGAGTTTTTGTGGCAACCTAATTACTCTTCAAGGAATGATTAAACACCCAGAGCTTCTTATATTTAGCTCTAATTCTAATATTTGTTTACAACTCTTCAAGAGTACAATAAATTAATATAGAAACTTAAAGATTAGGTTGATTCCTATAGTCTTCATTGTTTTTCTTTAACAGGCTGTCATCTTAATTTGTTTTTCTTGATGTTAAACTAATTCTCCATTTATACAAAAGCTAAGAAATAGTCCATATTATACTGTGGAACTGAAAATTGACTCTAGGCAACAGGGTTTGACAATTTATTTTACTTAAAGATGGCACAAATTCTTCTAAAGACTTGTACAATTAACACATGCTGTATTTTACAAAAATGAATATCAAAGATATATACTTTGTAAGATCTTCTATAGAGTTTAGAATGATAATTCAGAAATCATTGAATTTAAAACACAATATAGGAAATATTCAGTATCACTTGCTATAGCTAAAATATGAATTCTACCAGAATAGGTGTGCATAAAAATCTCTGTGGTTTCTCTCTGCAAACATAAAGATATATTTATAACATGTAGGGCAGTGGTATTCTATAGCAACATTGGCTAAATTTTATAGGCCATGTTTATAGTAATAGGTAAAGAGCAATGTCTATGATAATATCAAACACATATGGGGCGCCTAGGTGGCTCAGTCGTTAAGCATCTGCCTTCAGCTCAGGTCATGATCCCAGGGTCCTGGGATCGAGTCCCACATCGGGCTCCCTGCTCAGCGGGAAGCCTGCTTCTCCCTCTCCCACTCCCCCTGTTTGGGTTCCCTCTCTCGCTGTGTCTCTCTGTCAAATAAATAAAATCTTTAAAAAATAAATATATCAAACACAATTCATGCAAAACTATTACCTCAGTAGTGCTTTAACCATTTTAAAATATTTAAACTTATACTATTATAATTTTTAAATAGCATTTGTTAAATATCTGTTGTACCGCTTGCACTGGCCTAAGTGCTCTGTACACATTAGCTGACTTAATCCTCACGAGAACCTGTGAAGTAGGAGCGATGATTATCTTCATTTAATAAATGGGGATACGGAGGCCTTGAGAGAGTGAATAACTTGCACAGGGATTCCACTAATACGTGGTAGAGGAAGTACCTGAATACACATCTGTCTGATTCTAAAACATTTGTTCTCATCCTTCAAGTCATTGTCTTTCTGAGCAAAGGTCTTTTTCATTTATTTTCTCGTTGTGTCTCTTGCACTAATTATCTTAATTACCCTTTTCTCTCCATATATTAAATATCAATAAGCCATTCATGTCACTAAACAATGAGAGATGTTTTTTGAAAAGGTATGGAATTACTACGTTGGAAGAGGTGAAGAAACTAGTCCGAGGCCTTACATGTTTTGAATGGTGGTCTAATAAAATTTGAATATAGTTATTGAGAGATTATTTTGCTCAGCAATCTAAGGGGGCATCTTTTGAAATCCTATCTGATTCCACCAATGTTTCAATGGTAAATTATTCATCTGAAATTTTTTTTTTTAAAGATTTTATTTTATTTATTTGCCAGAGGGAGAGGGAGAGAGCACAAGCAGGGGGAGCGGCAGGAAGAGAGAGAAGCAGACTCCCCGCTGAGTAGGAAGCCTGATGTGGGACTTGATCCCAGGACCCTGGAATCATGACCTGAGCCAAAGGCAGGAGTCCCCTGAAATTCTTTATACCAATGAAATGATTCGTGTATCTCATTCAATTCAGGACTTCTGCTTCATGGTGATTGGTTGGAAAGGGTAAGTTTCACTCATTATTGCTTAACATAAAGAAAGTGTGATGATGTAGAAAATATGATCTGTTGAAATACTCATTTCCAGAGATTCTCATATATGAGGCTTAAAATTTAGTGACCTCTAAAACTTTCCCTGGTTTATTGTTTTTTTCTCCCTAAAATGAGTATTGCTCCAGACTTTGCAATAAGTATTACCCAAATGCAGATAGCACCCAACTCAAAGCAAGCTATTTTGATGCTACCATTTAAACTCCAATGGCATTTTGGTTTGGTGGTTCCTAATAAGTGAACTTGCTACACATATTCAATAAAAAATAAAACCAAGAAAGGATGTAGCTGCACATGATATAATCTGTTAACTAAAATTAGATGAACAATAACATCTTATTAAAATATTTTTGTATAATATTATCCAGGAAAATTTATCTTGGTAGAATAATGACCCAAACCAAAAACATCAGAAAGTATAACCATTAAAAAGTTTTGATTTGACAAAAGCTGATTTATTAATCAAATTTTGCTTGTAAAATTTACATGGTAAATAACTGATCCCAATTAAAAATCTTCAGTAGAAGAAAAGTGACAATGGAAATAAGAATAGTATGTAACTACTGTATGTAACAAGTTAATCATAGATTTAACTGGGCTTAGTAGATTTATTCTAAAAAAGTAACCTAAAATATTTATTCTAAAAAATAAAATTTATCAACATTTCTATAATGATAAAATATGTTCATAAATAGAAAGTCAAAGTACCGAAATGTCAAATATTTACCGTTCAAAATTGTGGCATAAAGACAGCAAGTTCAAAATATTTTGTATCCTTCGCAAATCTATTGTTTCCATTACCAAATCTCATTTACAAAATGAATTTGATAATGATAATATCTGTCCCATCCACCAACTCATAGGACTTTTGTAGAGATCAAATTAGATGATAATTATAAGTGCTTTGTTAATTGAAACATTATTTAATAGTTTTTATAATAGTATTTATTATTTCAAACTGCTTATTAGACATCCTTAGTTGAATGCATACCTACTACAAATTAAAATTAGAGCATCCGCCCCCCCCCCCCAATTAACCTCTCTCTATGACTTCTTTGCTCTGTCAATGACACCACGATTCTAACAAGTCTTCAGGATTTGAGAGTTGAAAGCTCAGAATTCCTTGGGACTCCATCATAACCACTGAAGCCAAATAGAACATGCTAATGAGACTACAAATGCTATAACCAAATTAAGGTCACACTTCAATTGCTTCTCAGTGATAGCTTTATCCAATTTTATATAATAGATACATTTCTGAAAATTGGCAGAAATTATTTTTTTTTTACAAATGAAATTCAGTTCTATATGTAAAAATGTTATTTTAAGGAATCTACTTTGAAATTTTGGGTAGGGTGAAAAGTTCATTGTCACTATAGATTTTTCTTTTTTTTTTTTAAAGATTTTATTTATTTATTTGAGAGAGAGAGAGCACATGAGAGGGGGGAGGGTCAGAGGGAGAAGCAGACTCCCCGCCGAGCAGGGAGCCCGATGCGGGACTCGATCCCGGGACTCCAGGATCATGACCTGAGCTGAAGGCAGTCGCTTAACCAACTGAGCCACCCAGGCGCCCCACTATAGATTTTTCTATATGTTCTTTTTTTTTTTATTTAAAAAATTTTTTTATGTTATGTTAATCACCATACATTACATCATTAGTTTTTGATGTAGTGTTCCATGATTCATTGTTTGCGTATAACACTCAGTGCTCCATTCAGTACGTGCCCTCTTTAATACCCATCACCAGGCTCACTGTCATTAAAATATGACACACAAATATTGCTTTCCTTTTTCAAAGAAGCTCTTGTAAAGGACATACCAAATGTAGTTCATTGAAGATTTGCTTCTCTCACCAAGTTAGTGATTCAATGACCCATTGAATTAGTGTCACTGTGGTTATGTGGTTTGGTTTTCTGCTTTATATTAAACCTAAAAGCTTTAAATAAATGAGTGTGATTAATTGAAAGTTTTAAGCAGTAGTAAAACAAGGTCAAAGAAGAAGGAACAAAGAGTTATCCTGTACTTTATATTTGAGGCAGAGCAGATGACATTTAAGATATAACTGTAAGGAGCAACTAAATTATAGTGACCATAACTTAGCTGTGTGATCAATTTTATTTTCAATGAGACTTGGAATAAAACAATATAAGTCAGTAGAACAAATTTTGTTTCCCGGGATAACTGTTCACAGTATTTGAGTGAATTCATTGTGTGGAAAAGAAACATATTAATATTTTTAATGATAAAAGTTTAAAAAATGGTAATAATGCATGTTATTAAAATTGGTGCAATAGAGCCATCTCAAGCATTTGCTTTCTTATGCTAGGAAGTTTTTTATTATTTGAAGATCTTCACATGATTCACATGATTTTATCTATTCCTACATATTCTTTACAAATTTCTAGGCACATCAATGAATCCATATTGATGTGACTATGATTAACTTGAATGACATGGTCACAGTTCCACCATACAGGTTAAGCACATATGTTATTTTTCTTATGTGACTACTAAAATTAAAGCTGAGAGACCCAAGTTTAGAATATTTCTATTTGACTAGTATAACAGAAACCAGGTCAATATGTGGAAAATACCAGAATGTATCATAGTACAATTCTTTAAAATTCTTAAGGCAATAGGTGAGGATATTGTTAAAAAATATGAAGGCATATAGACCAGCAAGACAAGCCTCCTGGTAATTAGGTTATAGCTTTTAAGATGAAACTGTGCAGATTTCCATGTTTCTTTAAGAGAGAGGCAGGGGAAGAAAGAACAGGGAAAAAAGCGCAAAAAAACAAAAGAATTAGGACAAAGGTTTTGTATTATTCATCCAAAGCTGCTTGGACCCCGTGGTATCTGAGAGGCACAAGTAGCACCTTGCTCCTTAATGCCTAGACCAGGTATGGAAAGAAACTAATTCACTAACTAATGACATTAGTATCTGAGCTGGTCTTAAGAGATAACGCATGTCAGAATGTTGAGCCACAACATTATTTCCAGTGTAAAGTTCAAATGGATAGTGTGGTAACCAAATTTACCTTAGTCCCAACCATTCATAAAGTGGTTGAAGGTTTCATGAATAAAGGTATGTTTTTATGTGTGTTTAATTTAAGTGGTCAATTCTTCTATGGTTAGTGACTGTATATTCTGGATTTTTCACATCAGTCTAGACTTCATAAAAATGTTAATTTTTTTTTACATAAAAGTAAGTCTCTAAATGTATAAGTAAATGTAAATTACTTTTTGAATTATTTCTGTTTAATTAAGTGCACAAATGAGAAGAAAAAAGGCTATTATCAGATATTTCCTGGTTTTATTTATTTAATTTATTTATTTTTAAGATTTTATGTATTTTAGAGAGAGAGAGTGAGCAGGGGGAGGAGCAGAGGTAGAGGAACAAGCGGACTCCGCACAGTGTGGGGCCCGATCTCAGGAACCTGGGATCATGATCTGAGCCGAAGTCAGATGCTTAACCAACTGAGCCACCAGGGCACCCCAGATATTTCCTGGTTTTAGATCTAGAATATATGGACATCTTATCTATGGCATAATATCTTATTTAAATATTGTGTTTTCATTAATTACTGATGTACATTGTACCCCTTAAACTATTATTTGAACTATAATCTCCAGGGTCCTGAGTTATCATTTCTTGCTTTAAACAAGGAATGTTTAAGGTCTAAGTCCACCTGAACTAGGTGGGTGGAATGCAAAGCATTTGATTCCTTTCAGCATCGAATGATATCTTCTCTCTTATGTTCTCCTTCGAACCTTCTCTTTCTATATTCCCTGTGTCATTCTATGCACCTCCACAAGAATAGCAAAACCAAGTCCTGAGGTTACTGTGTGTCTGTCTGCTCCTTTGTCATTGTTCTCATTCGTCCCCTTGTTATTCCTCAAGTGAACTATTACACTTTCTGTTTTGCACCTTCACTCTCACTTCCATCCCCTGGTCTACGTTCCATTCTGTTGCCAGAATTATCTATCTAAAATTTGAATCTGACTAAGTTACTTTCTTTAGAACCCTTCAGGGCCACTCTCAGATAAATGATCTCCCTCTCCGGACTTATCTCCTCTTAACTTCCTGCCTCACAGTAAGTACTTTAGTCACACTGGGTTCTATGTCTTTCCCTCATGACTGCCTACCTTTGGTGTCCACACCATCTATCAATATATGGATAGGTCTTCTTTTCATGATCTCTTGAAAATGGTAGCTGGCCCTCTAGTTCTTCCTAAACCTCTCTAGGGAACTTCATTAAGAGGTTAGGAGGCCAGAGGAGAGGGCACTATCTATGGGCTGCCGCTATGTGTCAGCCACTTCCTGTAGATAATCTTACTTAAGTCCTCACAGCAACTGCAGGACATAGGTATCATTTTTATTTTACAAATACAACAAAAAATATTAGGCTGAGAGTCTAAATTGTCAAAGGCAATCCCTGTGGTTAACTGTGGAGCCTAATGTATACATATATCAAATCACCACAGTGTAAACTTGAAATATCTTACAATTTTGTTTGTCAATTACTATCTCAATAAAGCTGAATACAAATAGAGTCCTTATTTAAGTAGAGGAAAAAAAAAACCGTGCCTAGAATCAAACATTTGACTCCACGGACCAAAATCTTTGCACTGTGTGATATAGATTCTAGATCTGTCACCAGGATCAGGCTATCTCACTGCCCGAGAGCAGATCAGGTTAGAGTATCTCCCTGTGATTCAATCACAATACAGAATAGATTTTGGTCTTTGAGAATTGCCAACGTGGATTCTCATCATCTCATTCCCACAGACTACCATGGGCCAACAATCTCTATCTTGCTACTTTAATATTTTTGTCCAGAGGGACCATCAATTCCCAGTGGTGTCCCTCTAGATGAACCTTGGGCCAGATCTCGCTTGGGTCCACATCCACTGGCTAACCCATTCTACATAGTTGGCTCCCAAATCATGAGTCAACCACATAGATGGGAACTGTCAATAAACACTATAAATCTCAGGGTCCCACGAAAACAATGTATATTGCCTTAGAATACCATTTTTAAGTGATATATATATTCAAAATTTTACACCGAGCATCTGGCTAAGGAATTTGGGGAAAATAGATTCAGCCTATAATGTCATAATGTTAGGGGACCTTTATTTTTCTTTGAAAATAGAAATTACTACTTTGACATGAAGCTGGCCAGGTGGCAAAAATGAGGTTGGAAGGACAGAGAAAAAACATTATGCCCGCATATCTGCAAACTGCTCTTGAAAGAGAAGAGCTCCCCAGAGGCTATAACTCTATGATAAAAACCACCAGTTTGTGAAAGGATAACGTGGGTAAGTACTGTAGTTAGCAGGGAAACTGCTTGTCACCAAAAACAATGTCTATGCAAACAAAAACCTTGTGTTCTGGCCTGCTGAGGAGAATTCCAAACAAAGGTCCCTGATGGATCGGTTGTCACAGTGGACAATGCTTTCCCAGATTTTGCCTTATTTTCCCCTTTCCCCGATCTCGTTCCTTCTCTCTTGATTTTTAGCACTCCCCTTTAATTTCTGGTTCCTAAAAAATACGTAATTTGCAGGGAATATTTTGGTTCAGACACTGACACATAATCTGGAAATTTTAAATTCTGTGGACAATAGTATTTTGTTACATGTGTGTTAGAACTGAAACAGCACAGAGATTCCCAGAAACTCCTCATGTTTCACAATGAATAATGTGTTAAGCAAAGTCACCAGCAAGAAACAGTTGCCTGGGTTAGATTTTGTGTAGGTCTGGAGTACATTTTAATTATCTATAGCTTATTTATTTTTCTAGTATTTGACCTCCTACAAGCAGACGATAATTAATGCTAATGGTAAAAGCAAATGCAACATGGCAGAACTTACATTTAATCTATGTTACCACCAATTTTTGGAATTGGGAAGGATGTAAGTTTTTGTTGCCTGAAGGAATAATGTATTTATAATGTCTGTCTACTTACACAGAGTAAGAATTTGCTTTGGGGAAAAAAGGACAGTAACTATTTCCTTCATTTGTTACCTCAGTGGAAACAAGATAGGAAGTGGTAGAAAGTAGACAAGTGAAATCATCTACCAGGTGTGGTGACGAACTTGTCTTTATTCGGTGCACATATACGTGATGTCACGAAATGATTACCAAGTTCAATATGGCCATAATTCCTGTTTTCACACAAATTTGCAATATTTTTTCCTTCTTGCATAACTTAAGGTTCTCTTTCTTTGATGTGAATTAATAATCACAAAAATTGTCACATATTTTGAATTATTTCAAATATTTGTGAGGACAATTATATGTAGAAGGAAAGAACTTCTGAAGTTAATATTTTTTAAAAAGATTTAAGGAGAGTGTATGTGCATGAGTGGTGGGAGGGGCAGAGGGAGAGAATCTCCAGCAGACTCCTCGCTGAGCCAGGAGCCCAAAGCAGGGCTTGATCCCGGGATCCTGAGATCAGGACCTGAGACAAAACCAAGAGTTGGATGTTTAACCGACTGAGCCACCCAGGTGCCCCCGAAGTTAATATTTTATAATACTAGATGAAATTATTTGGTATTAAATATATATTATGTGTATTTATATATATATATAAGTATGTATCCATATTAGATTATTTACACATATCTTATACAGCTATCGAGTCCTTTGTTGACATGCATAGAGAAGACTAAGACAAGTTTCCTCTAACTGGGGAACTATGTTGATATTGGGTTTTTCCTGTAAGTAGTTATGTTGCAGAAGGGAGGTGGGGGATGGAGGTGGGAGAGATGGTCAATGATAAATCCAAATTTACACGATGAGGACAGGACTTGATAGTCCATTAATGTAGCATATATTCCTTTGTAGTTTGATACTATATTAACATTAAGATAAATATTTGCCAAATGAAAAATTGAATGACTTAAATAATTTAAGTCCAACTCAGTATTAAAATATGATTGCATTTAATAAGATAATATTTTATGAACCACTCACAGAGTTTCTGTAACCAAATCCTCTTAAAAATATCAGCTGTCCTTTAGAATAAATTGGTTTTAAAATCTTTTTTTTAAAATAAAATTTACAATGAAATAAAGCCGGCAAAACAATGGTATAAATTATTAGATAGCTATGAACATATATAGATATTTCATTACAGGTAGAGGCAGTTTGTGGGTATTTTAAACAAAGAGATATTAGAAGTCTAGGACAGGATTTTTGTATTTAGAGAAGTGTTTGTTTTATGTGTTTTTTTTCTTTTTTTTTTTATGGTGGGAATACGAGGAAAGTACTCAATAGACTAGGACCTCTAATATGAAATTTACCAGCAGTGTAAATAACTATTCCCAGAACAACTTTAGATCTAGAATTTAATGTCATATCATAAGAGCTTCTCCTTTACTTTTGTAGGCATGTTATTATTTCCCCATATGTTGAACTTTCATATAGTCAGTTTCTTTTAGGAAGAATAATGCTATATTGTGTTATTTATATGTCAGAGGAAGATGGATACATTTAAGTGATATTTTAGAATAGACATAATCACTATTGTCATATATTTTAGCTCTCTGTTAAAAGAAGATCAATTTTATTATTTACAATATAGATGAGTGCATCCTCTATGTCAAAAACTGTAACATAGTGTGGGGCAACTTATTATTCCAGTTTATCTAAATCAGTTTAAAAGGTCTTCCATTTTATATACAGGCATTTAAATATTTGCTGTTGTTTCTTTGCCGAGCATCTAATAATCATTTTTTAAAAGTTGAATTTAGATTAATTTTTTATTATGCTATTGTTACCACTGTCTTGAATTTCATTGGTAAAGCACAAATATGAAGTGTCAAATGGGCTTGAATTAAGTCATACTAAATTTTTATTGACTATATATATAAATATGTAACATTGTAAAATTATATTTAGTTTTTAACTTGACATACAGATTTAATCCTGGTTGGTGGAGACAGTATTTGAAATGTTTATCTTAGTGTTTTAACATATGAAACTCTTCATCTTATCCGTCACAAATTCTGGATTGTGGTGGTCACTGATTTTGTGAAGAAAAAAAAAATTGCTTTAATCAATGATCCTTTGTTAAGTTGCAGTATAAAATTCTATTGCATTTTGCAAGCGTATTCACTGATATTAAAATTTTTGATTTTAAAGAAAAGCCTTAGATTCAAGGCCACCAAAGATAAGAATTCTCAAATTTGGGACATCCTATAAGATAAGCCCAAGTAGGCAGTTTCTTATTTATTATTATTCTTGCACTTGAGAAGAAAAAAGTTATTAATATGTATAATATTTCTCTGAATTTATTTTATTTTCAACTTATTCTAGAATCCTTGTTTTTCCCTAGGATTAGAGTCTATGTTCATAAGTTTTTACATTCAAATGGGAAACATTAAAATAAAAACCTCCCTTTTGAACCGAAGTGGAGGACTGGTTCTGATACCTACATATTCAGGAAAAAAATGAACACCTATAACACTCATATTTCACTTAGAAAAAACCTAATAGGTTTTCATGGTTGTTTATTTTAGATCTTTTTGTCTTGAATAATCTAAAGTCTTTTGATTTATTTGTTGTAGTGGCTGGTAGAAATGATCATTCATGCCACAATTGATTTTCAGCATCCTTAAATAAGTTCTATTACATACAATCATGGATATAAAAGTAGAAGTGTTTTCTTTCCTAAAGGGATTTTAAATATTATGCATGTGAACCAAAAAGAAATATTTTGGAGGATGATAACCAAACAACAGCTTCTTCTAAAGGAAACACCCATTTCCAGACCTGGGTGGAGTTATTCCGAAGCTGCCATCTTCTGAACTATGGATGATCAGAACGGTGTGAATTCTTGATTTTAGGGAAGCCAAATCCCAGAATTCCCAGCAGCCCATTAGCTAGAATAAAATGTGAGTGAAGCCAAGCATATGCATTTTTGTGTACTTAGGTTACTAAATGCTTCAAGAATCAATTCAGTAATCACAATTCCTACACCTACCAAGTTGTAAAAGCTAAATTCAGACTAGGGTACCTGTATGGAACCATATGCAAGGTAGAGTTTCAAGTAGCATAGAGTGAAAATAAACCAAAAAGCCAGTTGTTAGGAGAAAAAGAACCACTCATGAAGAGTATGGCTGTGTCAAGTACGACGGAGCACTAGGAAAAATGTTCTTGATTTCTTGCATCTAAAGTAGCTAGAGCCAACTAAAATTCAGAAACACCCTTTAGCTTCAGCTTCTGTAATGTCTTTTCAATGATGTCTTGTAATTCTGGATTCCTTGACTTCCAGCTGTATCCTTAGTATTCTCTTTTGCCTAAGTTCACTTGAATGTGTCTCTATTCCATGCAACCAAATCAACTTGCCTAAAACAGAACAATTCAGTCCCAAGTAGTGCAGAAAATAAGTGTATAGGAACTTTTGAATATATTTGAAAATCTGAGTTTGATTAATTAGAAATTTTGTACAGTGTTTGTTTTTTTGACTGATGAAATCAGAATGTTGGCTTCAGGACTTGTTTCTTAAATTCATTTTTTGAGATAGTAGCCAGCAAACTTTTTCTGTAAAGAGCCAGATAAATATCTTTGGCTTTGTGTGCAATTGTCTCTGCTACAATTACTCAGCTCTGGTTTGTTGTGTAAAAGGAAACAGAATCGATACACAAATGAACTAGGTGTGGCGGTTTTCTAATAAGACTATATACATATATATACACACACACAAATTTCACATAATTTTCATATATCACAAAATATTATAAATTTTAGTTTTTTGCAACTATTAGAAAATGTTGCATCATCCGGGCCAAACAAAAACAGATGGCAGGTAGGATTTAATTTGTGAACCATAATTTGCCTGGCTTATAAGCATGGGTCTGGGATTCAAGAACTCCAGATCAGTCCTTGCTTCACAACTGTGTGATGCTGAGCAGGTGGCATTCTTTCTGGAACTCAGTTTCCTCTTTTATAGTAAGATGATGAGCAAAATGAGCTTGGAGACACATACATGTCTAGACTCTAAACTTATTTTCTATTTTAATTAAATTTTTATTTATTTATTTATTTATTTTTAAAGATTTTATTTATTTATTTGACAGAGAGAGACAGAGTGCACACAAGCAGGGGGAATGGGAGACCAAGGGAGGGGGAGAAGCAGGCTCCCACTGAACAAGGAGCCCGATGGAGGGCTCATCCCAGGACCCTGGGATCATGACCTGAGCCGAAGGCAGACGCTTAACCAACTGAGCCACCCAGGTGCCCCTTAGTTAAATTTTTACAAATATTTTATTTATTTATTTGAGAGAGAAAGTGAGAGAGAGCGAGAAAGCACAAGCAGGGAGGAGTGGCAGAGGGAGAGGGAGAAGCAGGCTTCCCGCTGAGCAGAGAGCCCGATGCAGGGCTGGATCCCAGGACCTTGGGATCATGACCTGAGCCGAAGGCAGATGCTTAACCAACTGAGCCACTCAGGCATCCTAACATTTTGTATTTTAATGTTTTATTCATTTGATGCTTTAAAACTATTTTCCCCTATATTCTGTGTTAATTGCTATGAAAAAATTCTACTCTATTTGTCACTATTAAATAAATGAAAACTAACGTAAATAAAATAAAAGTATGCCCAGACGATGTTTTTTAAGCATTTGATTTGTTTATATCCATTTTATAAAGCAGATCCTGGCCTCTGCTTTGATTATCACTAGGTTTAGGTAGTGATCTTCTGCTGGTACTTTCTCCAGCCTCTATTATTTGTAGTCTGTATATGAGTGGGTTGACCAACTAGTTTTTTGAAAGGGGATCATAGCTTTAGAATTCTTGCTATTCAGGCATCCACAGTGGATATCTAAAAAGAGAGTAATTAAGATTTGAAGACAGAAAGACAAATATCATATGATCTCACTCATATGTGGAATTTAAGAAACAAGAAACAAAACAAACGAACAAAGAAAAAAAGCAACAAACAAAGAATAGACTCCCCAATACAGAGAACAAGCTAGTGGTTACCAGAGGGGCAGTGGCCAATAGGATGGTTGAACTAGGTGATGGGGATCAAAGAGGCCATTTATCCTGATGAGCACTGAGTAGTGTTTAGAATTA
The DNA here is from genome assembly GCF_054177405.1 of Leptonychotes weddellii. Lineage (NCBI taxonomy): Eukaryota > Metazoa > Chordata > Mammalia > Carnivora > Phocidae > Leptonychotes > Leptonychotes weddellii. The sequence goes on from NC_138373.1 coordinate 79,602,126, forward strand.
TTGAATCACTGTATTGCACACCTGAAACTAATATAGCACTGTACATTAACTAGACTAGAATTAAAAAAATAAAAATAAAGACTATTTTTTTTTTTTAGGTTCCCATTATTGTAAGAGCAAGTGGAGTGCCAAAGAAAGATACTTACATTTAAAAAAAGAAAACTCTTAGTGTAGCTTTTCCTCCTTGTCCTTCTGAGTTTATACACATGAAGTACTGAGAAGGACTCAGAGTACCGAGGTTAAATCTCCATGATTGCTTAGCCCATGATTTCTTTTCAAAATAAGTCCCTATAATCACAAGTCCAGTTTATGCCATTATTTGAATTCTCAATTTCATGTTCTTACTATATTTTTATTTCCATTATAATTATGAAATATACTATATTTTTAAATTTTCACTCACAACTATAAACCACTCTTAGCTTTATTCTATGCTTTGTTAAAAAGAAATCTGAAAAACTGAAATTATTATATTAACATTTGAAATGCAACTGTGTTCTCATTTTAGAAATTCAAGAGACTGGGTGGAACTTGTTTTGTAGGCCCCCAAATCTGGCATTGAGCTTTGCTTAGGACTCTCTTGACCTTGACCGGGTAGAATTGTGACGCAGGTGAAGTTAAGCTCTGGTGTTCCTCTAATTATCCAGTGTTTTTTTATGGACCCAGGCCTTCCCACTCATTCACACTCACTTCTCTGCTTATAGGACTCAAGCCCCGAACTTTCCTATCCTCCTTTTCCTTTCTCTGTTTCCACTTCTCAGATCCTGTGCTGCTCTACAGTTACCAAATGACTGACTGAATCTATGTGTTAACATTTGTATTTTAATAGGGACCTTCCCAGAACTGATGGGTTATCATGAAAGGCGGTGGAGGTGATATCATAAGGTAGTTGCCTTCAAGCCCAAGTCCATCCTGTCTACACATAGGGATAGCTCTGTTTGGTCTACAACATTCTTTTTAATCTAAAACTCAGCCCCATCATTCACAAAAAGATACGGAAATCCTTTATAAAACACACCAGGGAGTCCTCAATATTTGTGTGAAAATTAAAAGGATGGGATCCTTTCAGTATTAAATCTTCTCTGGAGCCTGCAATGTGCTTGACACTATGCTAGAAGATGCACAGGTAAGTTACTGTGTTTGCTTTCAAGGCACTGGCTGTTTGGCAGGAAATACAGACTTGCATGTAAGTAATTTCAATACAGTATTTAAAATGCTGTGATTGAGGGGTTAACGTACTTAGATGACACAAAGGAAGGAGTGATTAACTCTACTGGGTGGGACAGACAAGGCTTCACAGGAGACCTTTGAGCTAGATTTTGAAAAATGAGCTTTCCAGGAGCAGAAAGCAATGGGGAGTTTTGCATGAAGGCATGGTGGCACAAAACACACTTGTCTTGAATTTTGAATAAGGAACTAGTCTTGCAAAGAATAGAAGATGATGGAAAATCCATTTCGGCAGTGGCAGCAGCCATGACCAATATTCAGGGGAGAGTGGCAGTGAATTGAGCTTCAGTTGCAGCTATCAGAGGCTTTGGTAGTGGGCACTGGTGCCCTTAAATGGTGTGATCACAGCTGCTACTCCACCAACTTAGCTTTACTCTATCCCGCCATTTTCAGAGTTGCATTCCAGCTTTCCTGACCATCCTCTTAACCAATTTTCTTCCAACAGTGTGTGTGTGTGTGTGTGTGTTCTGCTTAAATTAGCAACAGTTGGTTTCTATAGTACCTAGACACCCTAGCTAATGTAGCCATAAAGAACTGGGATTCTGATGTCTGTTGTTTGTTTTTTCAGAAGTGGAGCAGTTCAAAGTGATATGTCTTTGTGTGTGGATTGCTAAATGAGTGGATATGGACCCCCTAGGATTGATGAGGTCTGTGGGACGAGGGTATTGGGTAAGTAGGACACGTGAACATTGTTAATACTCATGATTATGACTGTTTTTGTGATGAGAGGTCTAGCATTCTTTTTTTTTTTTTTTTAAGACCTTTATTTATTTATTTGACAGAGAGAGACACAGTGAGAGAGGGAACACAACCAGGGGAGTGGGGAAGGGAGAAGCAGGCTTCCCACAGAGCAGGGAGCCCGATGCAGGGCTTGATCCCAGGACCCCAGGATCATGCCTGAGCCAAAGGCAGACTCTTAACAACTGAGCCACCCAGGCGCCCCAAGGTCTAGCATTCTTAATGAATTTGGGTATGTAACCACGAGGATCACAAATGACAGATAAAAAAATGTTTAGAGTATGTAGCCAGGTGTCATGAATCTAAAAAAGTAATTACAAGAAGGCAACATTATAGTTTAAAAGAAGATGTAGGAATTAAGATGAATGCCTATTCTCTCAGCCCTCATGGTATTTGGGAGATTTGAGAAAACTATAGGAAAGCATCTGAGCATTTTGTGAAGAAGTAGAAGATGTACAATACTTTGTTTATGAGGTAATGGGATTGCAGAGGACACAGAGGAAAGAAGTGAGAAGGCAGAGGGGCAGAACTAGTTGTTAGGAAGGATAAGATTACATCAGATCAATATTTGAAAGATGATAGACTATAGAAAGAGAATTATTTGGTCAGTGTCTTTGGGTGTCAAGGATGAAAGCAGTAGGATGGCACAAGTAGACACAGTGCTTTTTGGAGAGAATGGGAATTGAGAGGTATTTCTGTACTGGGCCAAGGAGTGTGTGGATGGTGAGTAGAGGCACTTAGAGTCTCTTGGAACCAGCAGTGTTGTAACTGCTTGAACATCTCCAGATAAAATCGATAAACATTTGTTTTGGTTTTGCTGGTTAGCTTAGTTTTAGACCAGGGTTTCTCAATTTCAGCACTACTTAGGGCCTGATAATTCTTTGTTGTGAGGGGGCTGTCTTTTGCATCATGGCAAGAATAGCAGCACACCTGGCCCTTACCCACTAGATGCCAATAGCATCCTCCGTCCAGATGTGAGAGCCAAGAATGTCTCCAGACATTGCTAAGTGTCCCAGGTTGAAAACCAGTGTGCTAAGCTCTGCCACAGTTTTTTGGAAGGAAAGGAAGAAGTGAAATTCAGTCTGAAATATTAAGGATAGCTTTTATTTGAAATTCTTAGCTTAGGGATAGGAATTGTGCATTGGAATAAGTGATATGTAGAAGTGATATTTAGCACATTGGTTAAGTTTTCTCAGTTACTTCTACTCTTATGCTCCACTTCCATATTTACCCTCTCTGTCAACTTCCTATCCTGGGCATTTCACCACATAGTCTTTATAGTTTCTCACTTTTGCTGAAACTATTGGCTGCATATTTCTCCACCATAACCTTCCACAGAAATCTAGCTCTCAAGGCACGTCTCAAATGATATCTTTGCTATGAAGCCTTCTCTAATTCCATTGCTAGGATTTAATCTTTTCTCTTTCCACACTGATGGAGTATATTGTATTTTGCACTATTTATCACATTCTTCCTTCTTATTGGGGATATAATTTTTTCCTGGAATACAGTATCTCCCTGTAAAATGCATCTTTGGTTCTTCCATTTCAGATATTTTCTTGTATTACATCACTGAAAACTTTTTCTGTTCCATTTGTTTTGTTGTTTACTTCAGGGAAACCAGTAATATTTAGATTGGATCATACTTGTAGTCCATATCTATTATCTTTTAATTGTTTTAATCATTTTGATTTTTTCTTTATGAATTTACTGTGATTATATCAAGTCTTTGTTTTAAGATCTCATTTTAGATTTTGGCTTTGTTAATTAAACATTTTATTTATTGCATCTTAATGGTACTAGTTTTATGTGCTTATTGAGAAGTAAAAGAAAAGTAAAAAAAGAATCCAAATAAAGTCCTTTCATCCTTAGTCCATAAGTAAAAATGTTAAACAACTTTTCTCTATTCTTTTAAATTTAATTATAAAATGGTGTTCTTCAATATGTGCTCTTAACTCTACAATTTCCCTCTTATTTTATCATTTTTAAGTGATTTAATCTTTGTGGATTTAGAAAAAATCTAATTTGTGTTCTGATTAGGTAACGGTATGGAAGTAAGCACTCATGGAAAATCTCTTCATTATACTTAGTTATATTTTTTCCATTATTTCCCATTCTGTCTCTCTTTTTTTAAAGATTTTATTTATTTGACAGAGAGAGACACAGCAAGAGAGGGAACACAGGCAGGGGGAGTGAGAAAGGGAGAAGCAGGCTTCCCACTGAGCAGGGAGCCCGATGTGGGGCTAGATCCCAGGACCTTGGGACCACGACCTGAGCTGAAGGCAGATGCTTAATGACTGAGCCACCCAGGTGCCCCTCCAATTCTGTCTCTTTTAACACTTCTTTTTATTCCTCTCCTTCCCTTCCTTCTCCTCCCCCCACCCCCTTTTGACTGTTATGGTTTGCATATCTAACATTTCTTTAACTGTTGGTGCTTAACATGATCAGTCCCATCAAACCCGTTTTGACTTCCTTCTCACTTTATATGAGACCTCTTGAGCTTTCATATATATAGTCTGATGACTTAACATTACATGCTCAGCCCATTCTAAAACCTAAGAGCATGACAGGGTGCTTGGTCATTATTTGACGTTATGTACAGTTTGGAGAACTCAACTCTTTTCTCTCACCTGAGATTTCTTTAATCTTCTAAGACATATTCACTCAGTTGAGAATGTATCTTATCCCTTTGGGAGAGTTTTAAAATTATTCCACTGATACAGTGTGGAACTTTCATTAAATGTGGTTCATTTTTCCAGTCTCTGCTTAGCAACTCTTACCAACCTAGCCCCAGGTTTAGAAAAAATGGTGCCAGGAGATTTAAGGGGACTAAGAGAGACTGATACCAGCATTATTAATCTCTTGGAGTGTAGCAGATAAGAGAAGAACATCACCTGGTATCTCTTTATCTGGTCTCTTGCTCCTTCAAAATGTTTTGTCACTTGTGTTCTCTTCTTCCTGTCTATAATTCATATTTTTCTGATTATGCCTTTACGCTCTGCTTGACGACACCAAAATCATGAGTTCTGGCAGTTATTCTGTAACTGCTACTGAGTTCCAGAGCTGATGAACAGGTGCTCATTCTGTTCAGAATTTTTCCCTGGGAGAGATTTCCTGGATTAATAGAGTTCACAGGACTTTAGCTTTTTGCTCTTTTCCCCTCTAACCTGCATGTGGGTTGGGTTGGAGTGGAGGAAGTGAAAGGGTTAATTTAGAATTATGTCCAGCCACACAACAATGTTTTGTATCTCTCAATGAATACCACCTTTTAAGAAGCTGTATTGAGGTATAATTGACTTCCAATAAACTGCACATATTTAAAGAATACAATTTGATAAGTTTTACATATGTGCATACCCGTGAAACCATCACCACAATTAAGATAACTGCATCTCTATCACTGACCAAAATGACATTTCTCATGTTTTCTTATAATCCCTTCTTCCCGTCCATCCCTGGGAACATCTCCTTTCCATACCACCCAATGCCACTACTAGACAACCATTATCACCATAATTAATATCTACTTAATAAGGTTTTTAAAAAATATTTTATTTATTTATTTGAGAGAGAGAGTATGAGAGACAGAGAGTACGAGAGGGAGGAGCTCCTGCGGAGCAGGGAGCCTGATGTGGAACTTGAACCCGGGACTCCAGGATCATGACCTGAGCCAAAGGCAGTCGCTTAACCAACTGAGACACCCAGGCGCCCTCTACTTAATAAATTTTTATAAATGAAATTGCACTGAATGTACTCTTTAATTAAGCATGATTATTTTGAGATTCATTGATATTATGTTATGTACCAGTAGTTTATTCTTCTGTTTATTAGTTTATTATAGTTACTAGGTATTATAGTATGCACCAATAATTTATTCTTATTGCTGAGTAATATTCCATTGTTTGGATATCACAGAGTTTGTTTATTCAGTTACGAGTTGATAGACATTTGTGTTGGTTCCATGTTTTAGTAATTATAAATAAAGTTGCCATAACAGTCATATAAAATCTAGGTTTGGATAGTTAATTATTTCTTGGGAAAACTCAGGAGTAAAATGGCTGGATCATAACGTGGGTGTGTAAGTTTAACTTTAAAAAAATGTCAAATGTTTCCAAAGAGGTTGTACATTTCCCATCAGCAATGTATAAGAGTGCCAGTTCATCCATATCATCACCAATACTTGGCATGACCAGTCTTTTTAATATTAGCAATTCCAAAAAGTTTTAGTGGTATCTCATTATGGTTTTAAATTACATTTCTCTGTGACTAATGATGTTGAGCATCTTTTCATGTGCTTAATTGCCATTTATATATTTTCTTTAGTGAATTGTTTGCTTTTTCTTTTTAAATTAAGTTGTCTCTTTTCTTAATATTGATGTTTTGAAAACTGTTTAAACATTCAAGATACAAGTCCTTTATCAGATATATGACTTGCAAATATTTTCTTTCAGCCTCATTTACAAGTATATTAGGTCAATTAAAGTTGTCCCACGGGTAAATAATATTTTGTTTTTTAAAAATTTTCATTTCCTTTTGTACTTCATTTTTATAGTTTTTATTGCTGTGTTTTCAAGTTTACTAGTCTTTTTTCCTGCAATGTCTAAACTGTAATTCATCCCAGACAGTCTGTTTTTCACTGCATAGTTTGTAGTTTTCATCTCTAGAAGTTTGTTTTGGGTCTTTTAAAATATCTTCCATTTATCCACATAACTTTTTAAACTTACAGAAGGTAGATTTTTCTCCTTTTTATGGGTTTTATTTTCTTGCTTTTTTGAATACCTGATAATGTTTTGATTGGCAGACATTGTGAATTTTACCTTATTGGGTACTGGATACTTTTGTATTCCTGTAAGTATTCTTGACTTTGTTCTGGGACACAGTTGTTATTTTTGAAACATTTGATCCTTTTAGATATTGCTTTTTGGCTTTGTTAGGTGGCACTGGAATAGCACTTAGTTTATAGGCAATTATTCCCTACTACTGAGGTAAGACCCTTCTGTGTACTCTGCCTTGGGCTCCATAACTTACGAGGTTTTCCAGTCTGTCTAGTGGGAACAGAAACTATTTCTGGCTCTTCGTAAGGTGTTTTTCCCCCAGTCTTGGGTATTTTCTTCACATGCATGGGCTGATAAGTACTCACCTGAATACTTGAGGGGGAACCTGTGGAGGTCATCAGACTTTTCTCTGTTCTTTGAACTCTATCCCTCTTGGTCTACCTGGATTTCATTTGCTCACCTCACAGATCCTGTCAGACTCTTCCTGGGCTCCCCATACTTGTGCAGTATCCTGGATATGCTCTCACAGTAGCAAGTTGGGGCAATTATAGGGCTCACCTTATTTGCTTTCCATCTCTTAGGGATCATTGAACTTTGTTGTTTCAGGGCCGGTAACTTGAAAACCATTATTTCTCATAATTTAATCATATTTTTGTTGTTTGGCCAGATGTGGAAGGAATATTATATGTTTTTTTTGAGAGTATGGCATGAGGTCTGCCTTTATAAATGTTTTATTGCTGTTAGTAAACTTTTCATTACATTTCAACATTAAAAAACGTATAGTTTTTAAGTGAGAGCACTTCTGTGATCTGCCTTTTATCTAATATATGTACTCTAATGTTTTATTTGATTGCACATCTGTTTTTACTACTAGATTTTGTAATCCTGATGTCAGCTGAGGGTACTATGTTCCTTAAACTCTACAAAAGATTTACTTGAATCCCTAGTCAACATTTTGAAAAAATCTTTAATGCTCTCCACCCCAGAAGTATGCTTTAGTGCACAGAGGTTGAAACTGCACTAGTGCATGAGGAGGAGAGAGGAAGGGAGGAAGGAGGAAGGAAGGGAAGGAGGAAAGGAAGAAAGGAGGGAGGGAGGAAGGAAAATCAGTTGGTTGGTTGGTCTAATTGGATAAAACTATTATGGAAAACTAGGTTTAAAAACTAGTTGGATAAACTGACATGTATGTAGAGAATGCCAATATAATGAGTTCAGGGTGTGACATTATGATATAAGAAGAAGAAGAAACATATATTTGGTCTTCATCCTTGGTTCCTTGGGTTGAAACTTTCAGTCTCCCCTTCCCTACCCCTTGCCCCTGTAGGGAGGGAGAGCAAGGGTGGAAATTGACTTAATTACCAATGGCCAATGATTTAATCAATCATGTCTATTTAGTGAAGCCTCCCTAAAAACACTAAATGACAAGGTTTGAAGGGCTTCTGGGTTGCTGAAAACATCAAGGTGCTAGGAAGGTGGCATGCCAAGAAAAGGTACGGAAGCTCTTTCTTCCCCATATCTTGCTCTATGCATTTCTTCTATTTGGCTGTTCCTGAACTGTATCCTTTGTAATAATCTATTAATAGTAAATAAAGTCTTTTCCCAAATTCTAACAAATTATAGAACCCAAGTAGGGGGTCATGGGTACCCGAGTTATAGCCAGAACTAGTGGTCAGAAGTATGGTAGGCCTGAACTGCAACGGGTGTCTAAAATGGGAACTATATTGTGGGACCAAGTCCTTAACCTGGGGATTGTGACAACTCTGGGTGGTTAGTGTCAGAATGAAATGCACTGTAAGAGACACAGATGGTGTTCTCACAGAATTAGAGAATTGCTTGACATAGAAACTCCATGTTTGGTGTCAAAATTGTTGTGACTACAGAATAAAGGTTTTCTTTTACAGGGAACCTCATACCTTCTAGGTGAAGAAGAGTGGGAATGGCATAAAATTGTGAACCACATAATATGTGTAGAATTCTTATTTTTGTCCACCCTGTAACTTTTCTTCTTTTCCCTTTTGGTTGGAGATCTCAGTTTCTGGGCCAAAGACATGGGCCAATCTATTCTACTATCCCTGGTCACATGGATGGCTCATGGAGGTAGTGAGATTGGGGAAAAGTGAGGGCTCTTGGCATAACATAATTTGATCTGTTCTTCTCTGTTCCAGAATTTAAGGACTTAAGCAGATACATGAAAACAAATGGTAGTATTGGTGCTAGTCATTTGACACCAACTATCTGGAGAGAAGATCCTAACCTTCCAAGGGCTTTTTATTTCTTAATTTAGAACCATATTTATAAATACTATTTTTGTTAAACTAACCAGATTTTATTTCTACTTACTTGATATCAAAGTACCTTATCTAATACGGGCTTTAAGCAATTTGGTACTATAGGAAGATAAAATTTGAATGTATGATGTAAACTGACACTAATAGGTAGATGAACAGAGTCATGGAGGGCTTAATATTTCATGTTGTGCTGCTTGGTCTTTATTTTGTAGTTGCTTACAAAACACAACTTTATTATCTTACAGCTCTGTAGTTCAGAAGTCTGACACAGGTGTCACTAGGTTAAAATTAAGATGTCATCACAAATCATGTGAGAAAGAAGAGAGTAGAGTGAAATATTTAAATGTTGAAAGAAAAAAAAAAACCCAAACACCCATCTGCCTAAAATTCTGTATTGAGTGAAGTTATCATTCAAAAGTGAAGGAGAAATAAAAACTTTCTCTGAAAAACAAAAACAGGGAATTTGTTGCCAATAAGAAATGTTAAAAGACATTCCTTAGAGAGAAAGAAAATGATATAGATCAGAAACTCAACTCTATGTTAAGAAATGAAAAGCATTAAAGGAGGAATAAAAGAGGGTAAAAAAACTTTTAACTTTTTTATTATTAATAGATATCAGAGATAACTGTTCAAAATAATGGTAGCAATGATGTATTGAGTAATTATAGCTTATGGGTAAGTAAAATAAATGACAGGAATGTTATAAAGGACTGGAGAAAGAAATAGGAAAGACTCTGCTATTAGGTAACCTGAACTACCTGTGAAGTGGTATAGAATTATTTGAAAGTGGACTTAGATTAGTTATAAATATATGTATCAAACTCTAGGGAAATCACTAAAATATTTAAAATATTAAGAATGATAAATAAATATTAAATACTAAATACAAAAAATGTAAAAAGGAAGTACAATTGATGTCCTCAGAGATGAGAGAAGATAAAATTATATAAAATGCTCAATTTATAGCAGAAAAGACAGGGAAAAAAGAAAATATAAAGAAAGAAAAAAGCATTATGCATGGAAAAATGTTACAAATATAGTAGATATTAATCCAACCATATCAATAGTCACTTTAAATGTGACTGGTCTTAATATACCACTTTAATGACAGAGACTGGTAGAATGGATAAAAACTCAAATGTATGTTGTCCACAGGAAACCCACTTGAAGTATAAGGCACAGATAAATTAAAAGTAAAAAAAAAAATGGAAATGCCATTTTAACACAAATCCAAAGAAAGTTGGAATATCAAAATTAATTCCAGAAAAAGCAGATTTCAGACAAGAAAAATTATCAGGAATAAAGAAGGCATTGTATAATGAGAAATAGGTTTGAAGAGTATATAACAATCTTTAATGTGTATGTACCCTACAGAGCATCAAAGTATATGAGGCAAAAACTGAAAGAACTGCAATGAGAAATAGTCAAATCCACTATTTTAGTTAGAGACTTCAACATCCCTTTATCAGTAATTGACAGGTCCAGCAGGCAGAAAATCAGTAAGGATATAATTGAGATGAACAGCACCATCAATCAACAAGATCTAACTGACATTTATAGAAGATTTCATTCACAATAGGTCACATGGGACATTCACCAAAATAAACTACATTCTGGGCCATAATACATACTTCAACAAATTTAAAAGTTTAGAAATCATATAAAGTATGCTCTTAGAACACGATGGAATTAAACTAGAAACCAGTAACAGAAAGATAACTAGAAAATCTCATTTGGAGATTAAACAACACATTTCTAGATAACACATGAGTCAAAAGAAGAAATCTCAAAGTTAAAAGTATTTTGAACTGAGTGAAAATAAAATATAACATAAAAATCTGTGGAATGCAGCAAAAGCCATACTTAGAGGGAAATTTATAGCACTGAGTATATATGTTAGTAGGAAGACAGACCAAGGGGCGCTTGGGTGGCTCAGTTGTTAAGCGTCTGCCTTCAGCTCAGGTCATGATCCCAGCGTACTGGGATCGAGCCCCGCATTGGGCTCCCTGCTCCACGGGACGCCTGCTTCTCCCTCTCCCTCTCCCTCTGCTTGTGTTCCTTCTCTCTCTGTCTCTCTGTCAAATAAATTAAAATTAAAAAAAAAAAAGAAGGAAGAAAGACCTAAAATAAATAATCTAAGCTTCTATCTTAGGAAACTAGAGGAAGAACATTATAAAATTAAGCAGGTTTGGGGCGCCTGGGCAGCTCCATCGTTAAGCATCTGCCTTTGGCTCAGGTCATGATCCCAGGGTCCTGGGATCGAGCCCCACATATTTACAATAATAAAATTAAGCAGGTTTATTAAAATAAACAATAAAAATTAGAGCTAATAACAATGAAGTTGAAAACAGGAAAACAGTAGAGAAAATAAATGAAGCCAAAAGCTGGTTCTTTGAAAAGATCAATAATACTGATAGATATCTAGCCAGGTTAACCAAGAGAAGCAAAGAGAAGACACAATTTACTAATGTCAGAAATGAAAGAGGGGCCATCACTGCTGACCCCATGGACATTAATAAAATAATAAAGGAATATTATAAACTACTCTAGAGCCTATAAATTTGGTAACTTAGGTGACATGAACCAGTTCCATGAAAGAGACAACCTATAAAACCTCACACAAGGAAAAATAAATAATCTGAATAGGCACATATGTATTGAAGATATCAAAACAATAACTTTCCAGAACAGAAAGCACCAGTCCCAGGTGAGTTCACTAGTGAATTCTGCCAAATATTTAAGAAAGAATTATCAATTCTTTATAATCTTTTCCAGAAAACATTAGAGAAGGTCAGTTTTAATCTCATACCAATTACAGAAAATTACACAAAAGGAAAACTATAGACTAATATCTCTCATGAACATTAAAATCCTCATCAATATATTAGCAAATCTAAATAACAGTCTAAAGAAAGTTATATACTATGATCAAGTGGTCTTTATTCCAAGTAGAAAGTCTGGTTCAACACTTGGAAATTAATTAATGTAATCAATCACATCAACAAGCTAAAGAAGAAAACTCATATGAGCATAACAATAGATGCAGAAAAAGTATTTGACAAAATCCAACATCATTTCATAACAAAAACTCTCAGTGAACTAGGAATAGAAGGGGATTTCTTTAGCTGGATAAAGAGCATCTATAAAAAGCCTGAAGTTATCATTATACTTAATTGTGAGAAACTAGACAGTTTCCCCCAAAGATTAAAAACAAACCAAGAATGTCTCTTCTATTCAACATCATATTGGAAGTCCTAGCTAATTCAATAAAAAGGAATAGAAGATAAAATTACACAGTTTGAGGAGGAGGAAATAAAACTGTCTGTTTGCAGGTGATATGATTGTCTATGTAGAAAATCCCAAAGAATCAACAACAAAAAACCCTCCCAGAACTAATAAATGAATATAGCAAGGTTGCAGGATATAAGGTTAATATACAAGAGGCAACTACTTTCCTATATATCAGAAATGAATAATTGGGATTTGAAATAAAAAATAATGTCATTTAATTAGCACCCCAAAACTTAAATATTTAGGTATAAATCCAACAAAATATACATGAGATCTATATCAGGAAAACTACAAAACTCTTATGAAAGAAATCAAAGAACTAAATAGACAGAGATATCTCATGCTCCTGGATAGAAAACTCAACCTTATTAAGATGTCATTTCTTTCAACTTTATAGATGCAAGCAATTCCAATAAAAACCCTAGATATTTATGTTTTGGATATTGACAAACTGAATCTGAAATGTATATGCAATAGCAAAAGACCTGGAATAGCCAATGCAATACTAAGGAAGATCAAAGTTGGAGAATTGACATTACCCAACCTCAAGACTTACTGCAGAGCTGTGATAATCAAGACAAGGTGGTATTCATGAAAGAATAGACAAATAGGTAATGGAACAGAATAGTTAACCCCCAAACAGACACACTCAAATGTAGTCAACTTTGACAAAGGAGTTGAAGCAATTCAATAGAGACTAAATAGTCTTTTTAACAAATAGTGCTGGAACAATTGGACATTTATATGCAAATAAATAAATAAATAAACAAACAAATAAATAAATACCTAGACACCAACCTTACAGTTTTCACCAAAGTTAATTCAAAATGGATGATAGATCTAAGTGTAAAATGTAAAACTATAAAACTCTTAGAAAAAATATCAGAGAAAATTTAGGTGATGCTGGTTTTGGTGATGAATTTTTAGATACAACACCAAAAGAAAGATCTATGAAAAAAAAGTAATAAGTTGGACTTCACTGAAATTAAAAACTCCTGCTGTATGAAAGACAATGTCAAGAGAATATTTGACATTGGGGAAAATATTTGACTGGGGAAAATATTTGAAAAGACATATCTGATAAAAGACTTTTATGCAGGGGTGCCTGGGTGGCTCAGTTGGTTAAGCAGCTGCCTTCAGGTCAGGTCATGATTTCAGGGTCCTGGGATTGAGTCCCATGTTGGTTTCCCTGCTGAGAGGGGAGTCCACTTCTCCCTCTGTCCTCCCCCATGCTCATTCTCTCTCTCTCCCTCAAACAAATAAATAAAACCTTAGAAAAAAAGACATGCAATATGCAAAGAGCTTTTAAAACTCAACTATAAGAAAACAAACAATTAAACAATAAACAAAAGCCTGAGCAGACACCCTACTAAAGAAGATATATGGATGGCAATAAGCTTATGAAAAGATGTTCAACATCAGAGGTCATGAAGGAATTACAAATTTAAACAATAATGAGAAACTACTACCTGCCTATTAGGATGGCTAAAAATTAAAAAAGAAAAAAACACCTGATAATATCATATGATGACAAAGATATGGAGCAATAGGAACTCTTATTCGTTTCTAGTAGAGTTGCAAAATAGTACAGCCACTTTAGAAGGCAGTTTGGCAGAATTTTACAAAGCTAAATGTAGTCTAACCAAAATGATAAAGCAATGTGTTCCTAGGTATTTACCTAAATGAGTTAAAAACTTATATTCACAAAGAAAACTGCACATGAATATTTGTAGCAACTTTTTTCATTATTGTTGCAAACTGAAAGCAACCAGGATGTCCTTCAAAAGGTGATTGGGTAAACCAATTGTAGTGCACCAATGCAATGGAATATCATTCAGCAATAAAAAGAAATGAGCTACCAAGCCACTAAAAGACAAGGAGAATTTTTCAACCTCAGCCGCAGCAACTTCTTCCTAGAAACATCACCAAAGGCAAGCGAAGCAAGGGCAAAAATGAACTATTGGGACTTCATTAAGATGAAAAGCTTTTGCACAGCAAAAGAAACAGTCAACAAAATCAAAAGACAACCAACAGAATGGAGAAGATATTTGCAAATGACATATCAGATAAAGGGCT
>NC_138373.1:79616620-79664120 GCF_054177405.1 Leptonychotes weddellii
CATCAGGGAAATCCAAATCAAAACCTCAATGAGATACCACCTCACACCAGTCAGAATGGCTAAAATGAACAAGTCATGGAAAAGACAGATGTTGGCGGGGATGCTGATAAAGGGGAACCCTCTTACACTGTTGGTGGGAATGAAAGCTGGTGCAGCCACTCTGGAAAACAGTATGGAGGCTCCTCAAAAAGTTGAAAATAGAGCTACCATAAGACCCAGCAATTGCACTACTGGGTATTTACCCCAAAGATACAAATGTAGGGATCCGAAAGGGTACATGCACCCCAATGTTTATAGCAGCAATGTCCACATTAGCCAAACTGCAAAAAGCCAAGATGTCCATTGACAGATGAATGGTTAAAGAAGATGTGGTGTATATATACAATGGAATATTATGCAGCCATCAAAAGGAATGAAATCTTGCCATTTGCAAGGATGTGGATGGACCTGGTGGGTATTATGCTGAGCAAAATGTCAATCAGAGAAAGACATGTATCATATGATCTCACTGATATGAGGAATTCTTAATCTAGGAAACAAACTGAGGGTTGCTGGAGTGGTGGGGCGTCGGAGGGATGGGGTGGCTGGGTGATAGACATTGGGGAGGGTATGTGCTATGGTGAGTGCTGTGAATTGTGTAAGACTGTTGAATCACAGATCTGTACCTCTGAAACAAATAATACATTATATATTAAAAAATAAAAAAAAGAAGATAGCAGGAAGGGAAAAATGAAGGGGGGGGCAATTGGAAGGGGAGACGAACCATGAGAGACTATAGACTCTGAGAAACAAACGGGGGTTCTACAGGGGAGGGGGTGGGGGGATGGGTTAGCCTGGTGGTGGGTATTAAAGAGGGCAGTACTGAATGGAGCACTGGGTGTTATACGCAAACAATGAATCATGGACACTACATCAAAAACTAATGATGTAATGTATGGTGATTAACATAACAATAAAAAATAGAAAATAAATAAATAAATAAATAAAAATTTTTAAAAAGACAAGGAGAATTTTTAAATGCATATAGCTTGTGAAAGAAATTAGACTGAAAAGCCTACATACTGTATGACTCCAACCATATGGCATTCTGGAAAAAGCAAAATTATAGAGACAATAAAAGATTAGTGGTTGCCAGAGTTTCAAGGGGGGAAGGGCGGGGTTGCATAGATGGTACACAGGGAATTTACAGGGCAGTGAAACTATTCTTTATGATACTTTAATGGTAAATATATGACATTATACATTTGTCAAAATCCATGGAACTATACAGCACAGAGAGTAAACCCTAATGTAAACAATGGCCTTTAGTTAATTATAAAGTACCAAAAGTAGTTTATACATTGTAATAAATGTACCACACTAATGCAAGAAATGTTAATAATAAAGGAAATTTTGAGGAGGGGAGAGAATGGAGTCTTTGGGAACCCTGTATACTATCTGCTTAATTTACTATAAACCTAAAACTTCTCTAAAAAATAAAGTATAATAATAATAATAATAATAATGATAATAATAAAATCAAGGTGTTGGCAGGTTATGTTCCTTTCTGGAGGCTCCAGGAGAAAATCTTCAACTTTTTTTCCAGCTTCAGAGCCAGCAATGTACCATCTGTCTGCATCTGCTCTTGCCATTACATCTCTTTCTCTGATCTTAGCTGGAAGAGGTTCTCCACATTTAAAGACTAATGTGATTAAATTGGGCCTCCCTAGATAATCCAAGAAAATGGTCCCATCTCAAGACCCTTAACCTTAACTACATTTGCAAAACCCTTTTTGCTACAAAAGGTAATGCAAATTTACATGTTGTCAGGGTTAGGACATAGGCATCTTTGAGGGGCCATTATTCTGCTACTACAACTATGCAAGTAGTAAAAAGAATGAAAAGAAGAAAGTAAATTCCAGAAATATTTATAAGTAAAAATACAGAGGACTTAGTGTTTGAATGTGTGTATGAAGCACTGGGGGCCTCAGGCATGAAGAAGAGGTATAAATGTACAATCACACGGGTATAGGCTTGAGGACATGGTAGTGAGTAATCCATTGAGACTTTCTACATAGCTCCATGGCCCTTTAAGGATAATGTTACTAAGAAGCAAACAAGACAGGCTTTTAGGAGAATTTACTGATTTCATGATTCCTGGCAAACTACTTTCTGGATTATAGCATGGGTATTTCTGACCTAACACAAAAATTGAAAAAAAATTTTTTTTTAATTTAAAATATGAATGACAAAGAAAGTTTTCAGTTTTTCCCTACCACCATGTTAGTCAAAGTCACGACCAGATGAACCTATAACTTTGCCCCTAATGCCCCTAATTAGGAATGTTCAATGACTTTTCCCGAGAGACTCCAAACTTTTCGATATGATCCTTGTTTACTTCTCCAATTTCATCTCTACCTACTTTCCTCTCACTTGTACCCGGTTTTAGACATGCTGAACTTCTTTCATTTCTTTCATTGAGCCATGTCTTCCTCTTGCCTCAAAGCTTTGAACGCACTGCTCCTTCTGCCCAGACAACTCTTTTCACCTTTGCTTGGCTATTCTTTTCAGAAGTCACTTCTTCCAGAGGCCTTTCCTAACCTTCTGAATCTGAGTTAGGTAGCCAGCATGTTCTGTGACAGCCATCTGTATTGTAGTGATTATTATCCTAAAGAGTAATTGCCTATTTAATTGTTTCCATTCATGGATTAAAAACTGTGAGTGCAGAGACAACACCTGGCCGGCTCAACATTTTGTCTCAGGTTACCAGCGTGGTATCACCATAGAATGGATGCTGTGAAAACATTCCATCAGAATATCCTGGGCATCAGTATTTTCTGAAAGCTCCCCACGTAATGCCGGTGTACAGTTGGGATGAAGAAACAGTGGTATTTTCTTCTCTCATATTGACTTCAACCTTCCTTCCTCACTCCCATACCCATCAGTCCTTATGCCAGAGAATAAATGGTTCCCTGACAGAAAATAGACTCAAAGGATGTTAAGACTGATTGAGGGAAAAAAATAAAGGTAAAAAAATTGGGTTGGAGGGAAGTTTATCAAATTCAGTTTTAGAAAGAGTTTTATATTGCTGTTATCTTTAGTAGATAAGTTCAATATATATCCTGAAGTTCAGAGAAGAGGCTGCTGGTACATATTTATATAAAGACTATAGGATCTTTATTCTATGAGTACTATTAAAAAATTTTGTCAGAATAGTTTCATTGGGTCAGTGGAGAAACCAAATTATAGGGAAGAGGAATCAGCTAGTGTAAATCAACATTTTAAGAACTTTGAGTAAAGGTAAAAGCCATTGAATAGATGTTTTAAAGTATATCAGATTAAAAAAAATATTTGCATATAGTTGACACTAATGACATACATTAGTTTCAGGTGTACAACATAGTGATTCAACTTCTCTATACATTATGCTACGCTCACCATAAGTGTAGCTACCATCTGTCAACATATAATACTACTAAAATATCATTGACCATATTCCCAATGCTGTACTTTTTATTCCTGTAACTTATTCATTCCATAACTGGAAGCCTGTATGTCTACTTCCCTTCACCCATTTTGCCTATCTCCCTACCTCCCTCCCATCTGGAAATTATCAGTTTATTCTCTATTTATAGGTCTGATTCTGCTTTTTGTTTATTCATTTGTTTTTTTGTTTTAGATTCCACATATGAGTGAAATCATGTCGTATATCAGGTAAAAGGATACATACTTCTTTCAAAATAATTATCTATCATCTCTTTTTTTCTAACAGGAAAGGAGCTTGAAGAGATTGAAGAATGTTATTATAGAACCAGAGATTGAAGGTAGAGGGGTTGGGAGGAATGCATGGTAGAGACTTGTTGTGAAGGTATAGAAATGGAGACCGTCAAGAGTACAACTGGATGAAGAGGACACTCCCCTATTTTGTGAGATTGGGAGTGAACAGGGACATTTGTGGAAAGAGGAGTTTGACAAGGATGATCCTGATAGTCCTTATTTTTCTTTGAAACAAGAATCAAGGTATTCTATGGAATTAAAATGTATTTGTATGTTTTAGTGCTATCACTCTTTATTGGATAGATAATTGAATATTATTAAATATAATCCCTAACTTTTAGGAAAAAAATGTATACAGTTAAAAAAATAAAATAAGAGAAATGAACCTGAGCTCAAAGAAATAAAAACTATTTTTTTTTGCAGAAAAAATATTATTTCAGGGTTTTTTTTTGACAACTTACAGCAGGCTAAAGATCAATGCATCTACATTTGCTTTTAATTTCAAAGAACACATCAGCAACCTCTCAATCATCCTCCCACCCCACAGTTGTTCTCCATTTTAAAATATAATTTCAGAAATTTCATGCAAAATACCTAACTGATAATACTTAACCTAAATTTAGTCTGGACTCTTAAAATATCTTGGAAATATTAACTAAAATTGATCTAAGAATCTACAAATATCATTTTCACTAAAAATTACCTTCAGAAGCAGAGATATGTTAGTTTTTTAAGTAAGATATATGTTAGTTTTTTTAAACGATGAAATTATACACATTGCTTATATATCTGTGCCAAATGGACTAAAAAAAGAAGGCATAGAATAAATAACAGAATTTTAGAATAATAAAATAGGTAATAGGTAATAAATAGGTAAATTATTTACAGCACTAGAAGGAGCAGAAGCACAGAGGCAGTGATAACATGTTGGATTATCAAAATAATTTATAATTTGGATTTAGGCTATGTTTTTGTATTGACAGTTGAGTAAAGAACTCCCTGATATTCTGTGTAATTCCTTTACCTAAAATAATTATGAAACAATGGAAAAGCTTGATTTAGAAGATGATTTCTATCATCTATATATGTATGCATCTATCATCTATCATCTATCTATCATCTATCTATATCTATCTATCTATCTATCTATCTATCTATCTATCTATCTATCTATCTATCTATCATCTATCTATCTACCATCATCTATCATCCATTCTTTTATGCGATAGCTATCTGCAATGCTGAGAATTTTCTGTTCTCCCTCAATCATGTGCAAGACCTACCTCTTTAAACCTTCCTAGATCTGGGCGTGTGGTGAAGTGTTTGGTTTTCAGAAGTGTTCTCTGTAAATAAAGTAAAGTAAATCTAAGTAAATGAAAGGAGTTCTTAAGTCAACAGATCTGGAATTAGTAGGTGCTAATTGTCAATAGTGATTGTCTAACACATGAATAAAACATAAAAGATTTGAGTGGATGCTATCAACAAGCTCAGAATAAATAAAAGTTTACCAGACTGCCAACTGAAATTTGTGAGATTTCACCAATTTCTTATTACTTCACTTGATCTTAAATGAGTAAAAGAACATACTAGAAGTCTTACACTTCTTACACAAGACTTTTTCTATTTTCCTTTTGTTGTTAATGATTATTTTATTCAATAAAAATTTCCTTATTACTTAAATTGTAATTTCATAAGGTACTAATAATTTCTGTTTTGGGAACTAACGAAGCATCCTTTATTTCTTTCCTAATGTGATCTATGTTTCCATTTTCCTATGTTTAAGAGATAAACATGTAACTAAATGAGAAGTTAAAGTTAGTTGAGGTTATAGAAAATGCTTGTGTTAGAGGGTTAAAGAATAGCCAATGAGGATATTTTCCAAAGTATTTTATCCATACATTCTTTGACTGTAATTATTGACTGATCTATTTCCATTATTGTTAATAAATAATGGAGAGAATGTGCTATATTTTAAAAATTAATATTTCCCAATATTTGAAGTTGTTCCATATTTTATTGCTGATTTGGTTTTGCAAAAATATAGTCCAACTCTCTAAATCTGCAATTTGGCAAATGTTTATTACAGTAATATAGATCTAAATTAATTCTCTTTGCATCTTATGACATTATTGAAGATTTCTTAGTGACATACATACTGCAACATAGAATGTTATTTAGGAAATCACTGGTTCAGAAAGAAGAAATAAACGTTTGTGAAACTAGTTCTATTCAAATTAGATTTTCTTTCAAAAAACTTTAAATGAAAAAGATTCAAGTATAAAACTTGAAAAAATAGCATTTTGCTTTTTCTTAAACGTCATCCTTGAGTCTTTATGATATATAATTTTGGTTACTACTTCTTTTAGCTTTAGCCTTTAGGCATGTCAACATTTTATGAATAGCAACTTTATGCCAGTTATTAGAGACACAAAGATATTGAAGTAGGAGGATAAACAAATTGTTTTATTTAAACAATGGATTGCTGAGCAGTAGTTAAAATACTAACTCTACAAGAAAGAAGAAGCAAATTTTTTAAAAAGTTAAATTACAAAAGAAGAGGAACAATATGCTACCATTTGCAGAAAATTTTAAACACAAAGGAATAATAGCACACATGGTTTATGAATTATACATAAAGAAAGTATGGAAACCTATATTGAAGTAGAAAGAGTAGAAGGGGACTAGAAAGATAAGAGGTTGTCTAATCACAAAATATGTAAGAAGCCCCAGAGAAGAATTCAGACAACACCTGGAGGGCAGTGGAGAGTTACTGGAGTGTTTTAGGTGTTTGAGGAGAGGTGCAGAAGCATGCTTGGCATAATTAGGTGTGCACTTTAGAAAGATTCTCTCAGAGGGCTCAGTGGGTGGTTCAATGGGTGGGACTCTTGGCTCCTGCTTTAGGCTCAGATCATGATATCAGAGTCCAGAGATTGAGCCCTGTGCTGGGCTCCATGCTCATGGGGAGTCTGTTGGAGATGCTCTCTCTGCTGCTCTCTCTGCTCCCTCACCCCCGCACACATGTGCATGCACGCACTCTCTCTCTTTCTAAAATAAATAGATCTTCAAAAAAAAAAAAGGAAAGAGTCACTTGGGCTTCTGCATGAAGAGATTGGATGTGGATAAGATTGGAAAAACAGACCAGTTAGGAAGTTAGAATGGGGTAGTAATCCAGGTGAGAGACGACTGGTCTGAACTGGGGTAATTCCGTGGGAAGGAAGAAAGTAGGCAAATTTGAAAGGCATTAGAAATTTGATGGTAAAGGACTCAATTGACTTGATTTAGTCCATGAAGAAGGGAAGAAATAAGAATGTTCCCAGCCCATCTGTGATGTGATCAATCCTCTAAATCCAACAGTTTACAAAAAGTACACAGAATGATGTTATATGTTACATTAAACCAGGGAGATGCAATTGGCAAAATCCAGACTGTGAGACAATCCACACAAAAGAAACTTCCAAGCTTTTCCATGAATAATCTGCAAGGGAAAGCTTATACGTCAGTGGTCCTCAACTGCAGGTGGTTTTGCTCCTCTACTGGACATTTGACAGTCAGGAGACATTTGCAGTTATCACAACCTGGGAAGTGCTACTGGCATTTAAATAAAGGCCTAGGATGATGCTAAACATCCAACTTTACACAGGATAGTCCCCTACAACAGTTATTGGCCCCCAGTGTCAATTGTGCTGATGTTAGAAAACCCTGCTGGAGATTACAAGATACTTAAAAGGCGTATCAACATAACTACAATTTATGGCCCTTCATATTAAAACATGTCTAAAGAATGGACACTTATGTATTTGTGAACATTGACTGGATATTTGATAATATTAACAACTCACTGTTGAATTTTAGATGTGACAATGGTATTATAGTTAGTTTTTTAAAAATCTTCATCTTTTAAGAAGTATATATTGAAACACTGATGAATGAAATTATATGCTATCTAGGGAGGGGATAATAAATAGATGGGGACAAATGATATTTATTAGGACTGGATGAAGGTATGTGGGGGACTTGCTACATTATTCTATCTACTTTTGTGCATGTTTAAAAATATGCATAATTAAGAAAATGATTCCAGTTTTCTGTTTTGCATGGTACCATTCACTTAGTGAAACAAATAAACATAAATTATAAAATATTTTTTCTTTCTCTGTCATTCTCCTCTCCATCTTTTCCTTTTTGTTCTTTCATTTTTTACAATTGATTTAATGGTAGAGATACTCCTGTGTAACATGCTTTGTTAACATATACTGAACATTTCTTCATATCGTTAAATACTTTAAAAATATTATTTAAAATGCTTCATAACATACACATTGTAGAGATATTTATTAATTTTTTGCTTTAAAATAACAAAATAATTATGTATATATGCATGAATCTGGTAGGAGGCTCTGATTATTTCCTTACGATAAATTCTTTAAAGTGGAATTACTAAATTAAGGATACTAATGTATACCAGCTTTTTAGTACAATCTATGGTCAAATTTCTGTCCCTAAAATTCTTACCAGTTTATGTTCTCAAAGTGAACATTTTGTTGCATCCTCATCTCTAGATGTTATCATTTTATAAACTATAAAGAACCAGGTATAATGAGATTTTATTTTAATTTGTATTCTTTGGTTTCTTAAGTTATTTTTTTCATATGTTTAATAATTATTTTTTTCTCTTACGAAATATCTTTGTTTCTGTCAAATCTTCTATTAGATATTTATCTTTTTCATATTAATTGGTATAATATTTTGTTATATTTAAATATTTGCTATTTGGCATAATATTAAAAATAATCTACCTAATTTGCCTCTTGGTTTTTAATTCTGTGTATAATAACTTTTGTATAAAATTATTGATTTTAAACAACTAAAATCTCTAATTTTTTTCCTGTCTAATATGTTCTATTATTTTTTGCCACATAAAAAATTATTACTATCTTGATGTTACCTATCTACATTTTGTTGTATTTTAAAATAGCTAATTCTATTTAGCTTTTCATTTATTTAATGTTTGTTATGACTTTTTCCTAAATAGTTAATTATGTTGGCACTAATTATTAAATGATTCATTAACTTGTGATATCCAAGAGCATCTTAAAATACAATATAAACATATGCTAGGATTTGTTTCTGTGCATGCCATTCAATTTACAATTTACAACTGTGCATGCCAAACAATTTACAAATTGTTTATCTATCTTCTTGACATATTTTTATTATATTATTTATTAACCACCACATTTTTATTTATTGTATTATTAAAATGTTTTTTATATTTATTGATTTTTAGAATGTCTTGATATCATTATTAATATTTCTGATAGGTCACTATTATTTTGGCTGTGCCATGTAACAGAATTTCAAAATTCAAATAGATTGTATTCTTGCTTCTTTTTTATTTTTTAAAAAATTTAAAAAGATTTTATCTATCTGAGAGAGAGAGAAAGAGAGAGAGTGAGCGCACACAAGCAGGGGGAGGGGCAGAGGGAGAGGGAGAAGCACAGGGCTGGATCCCAGGACCCTGAGATCATGACCTGAGCCAAAGGCAGACACTTAACCATCTGAGCCACCCAGGCACCCCTTCTTGCTTCTTTTTTAAGGCACAATTCTTTTGTAAAGAGATTTAAATGGAGTTAAAATTAAACAAGTTAATTACGTAAAATTATGTCAGATAGCACTCCCTCAATACACACAAAAACAGACAAACTCAAAACTTGAACCACCAAATTCATAATCATCTAAAACCAGTATTCATTACCTAATGCATTTCTATCACAGTGTGACGGTGATATAATATCCACAATGAGTAACACTGAAACTCAAGACTGGAAGCCAGAAACATTTCTGGCAATAGTAAAAATTTCTGACTTGGGGTTGTAAAATAAAATAGCTTGGTAGGAGCAAGGATGTCTTCAGGGAAGTAAACTGCATCGTTGGGGTGGAGAAAAGCAGTGCAGATAAAGACAGCAAGAAGCCACTTGGAAACTGGGGATGCTCAGATAATCGGTATCAGGATAACTGAAATCCACGAAAATTCCCAGTTCTCACTTTGCTTTGCTCCAAGGAATACACATTCTGTGTTGCCTACGAGATATTTATATAGATTAGTATTTTTCTCAGCTTGAGTTTATAAATGTGTGTCACACAAATGGTAAGGTTTTCTAAAAGTATTTGTCTGTTAAAAACTTCAAACCTTGTAAAAAGAAATGAAAATGCATTTCACACAATGCTTTCTGGACAAATAAGAAAACTCTACTTTTAAAACCAGTAAGAATTATAAACTGGTGTATACCGAGTAAAAGCTAAATGGATATCAAATGAACTATGAATACATGTCTTTACTTTTGTAAATAACTAGTGTTCACATACCTTTAATGTTTTTGCAAGATTTAGTTTGTATGCTTAAATGATGTCACAGAAGTAACACTATCTAGAAGAAAATTTTTATAATGAATTTCCAGTTGAATTATTGCAATGGACATGTTTAAGAGCATCAAATCTTCATAGTATCTTGTTCAGTTACAGCCCTAATCAAGTCCTCAAATCATGCCTTTCTATAACGTAAGTGAAATGATTAAGGGTCCATTTTGTTGTTAATTCCCATTAGCACAGATGAGCCCCAAGCACATGTTATCAAAGGCAGAATAGACTCTTAAAGAACTAAGAAATCTTAAATATCTTAAAGAGGTAAGATATTCAAAATGTCTAAATTTGATAGCACTTCTTCAAGATCATCATCGTCTTGAGCAGAGTCCTGAAAGGTGTTGGTCATTCAGTCAATAGAAGGCACCCCTTTTTTCTAAGCCAGCGTTGAACAATTGCTCCTGAATGATGTAGAGGGAAGCTCTTCTGAAAATACTATGTTTGTACCCAAAGCTCCTCTGTAAATGCTGTCAACTACCTGTAACCATTGAAGACTTTCTAACACTGGAAAAATAAATGAGCATCAGTGCCAAATCGCCCCCTACCAACTTGTGTCTGGGTCTGTCTCAGCTCTGCATGTAATCTTCTTTATTGAGAAGCTGGCTCTTCCTGCCTCCTGTTTTTCTGTTTTAGAAACAATTTACAGAGTCTCTTTATAATCACAGGGTGAAAAATGTCTTCCTTGCAGAACTCTGATATACTAGGAATCCTTCACTTTGGTCCTATAGCTACCAGCAAGCTCATAATTTTATTAAGCAAATTCTAAAAACAAGTAATTCCAATGATGTCTGACTATTTATATCTTCCTAATTCTCTTTTCTTATGAAACATTATGGATGCATATCTGTGGAGCTGAGAGGCTGAGTGGTCTCAGCAATTTCCCTTCACATTATTTATTTTACCAAAGATTGCTTTTAAAGTCTAATTACCTGCCAAGGCTAATGTTACTTTTTGCTTTAAAACTTCCCTTGCTCTAATGTACAGAGAGATATTTTTTGCCATGTTGGGTTGGGAATGGCAATAACAGCAAATAAAAACCTAAATTAAGGAAGAGAGTGTAAATAAATTTTTAATCATACAAAATTTGATACTTATGTTAAGGAGCGAAATATTAAAAGTCATTTTATTCAGAGTGAATTTATATCAGAGCTGAATTTAAAGTTGTGAAACTATGAGTGATATGATAATCATGTTTTTCCCCCTTCAGTTGTACTAAGGGATTGAAATTTATATACTCAATAACTAGAAAAGTATCATAAAGGATCAGACTGGAGGAATCTGTCTCTCTCCATTTTTTGCTGTCACTCCCACAGTGATTTTAATATTTTTCCTATGTCTTTGCTGATTTCTTGTGCCAAACATTGTTTTCAAACACAGACGGTTTGAAATGAGTACTATAAACGGCATGTTTCTTAGCATATACACACATTTTACAGGTACTACAATGAAATCTTTAACAACAAGAAATGAAAAATAGAGAATGACTAAGTCTCCTGCCAGTTTCAAACTTTACTAAACAGACTTGTTAAGTCCTACGTTTAAACTATTTTTATCACTTGACTCAAGCTTTATTATCTTTCTGAAACATGAAGGAAAAGAGGATCTTTCACAAACCAAACTAGATCACATTTGTTTTATCCATGGTTTTCAAATGTTTTGGGCAACATTCCAGAGACCCTGATGGATTTTATGCATTTAATTTATGTTAAACTGTAGTTGTGATTTATACAGCTACAGTGTACTGGAGTTTTTTTCCTCTGAGTAGTAGCCAGAGCATATTGTTAATTTATTGGATTCTTTGTAGAAAGTGATGTATGCATTATTTGAAAACAGTAAAGTAGCTTCAATGAGTCATATAAATATATTCAATATCTTATGAAAAAAAGCATAAAACTTAAATAAGGATAACTGCTCTTTTCTTGGATTAGATCAGAGATACGATAAATGTTTCTTTTCATTAAATAATTACTGTATAATTGAAAGAGAAACGAGGCAGTGAGTTACTCTAGCCACCTAAGCTTTTTCTGCAGCTGTACATTAACTACGATAGGCATTTGCTTTCACAAAAGTGAAATACAGTCATGCATGGTATAATAGAATTTATCTTCTTTGAATTAGGATTAGAAAAATAAAGTTTAGTAAAAGCACCCCATCCATTATTGTTTATCATGTGTTATCTATAATTATAAAATGACAATGAGTAAATTGTATTATAAGCCACAGAGGTTTATTTTGTGAAACGCAAATATTTTCTTCTGATGAATGAAAGTCATATGTGAGAATTGTAAAAGATTTTTTAAGTGATACCGTGCCTTCTGGAGACTGTGGTTCCTACATCCTTTTTCCTAGCTACCATTCTCTTAGGTTTCTATCACAAAGGGAGCACATTGTTTTCAAGTTAAGTCAACTTTGGACAACTGATTTATGGAAAGTCAATCAGATATTTTTACTCTGGACCACGTCTTCCCTCATGTCCCTTCACTGAATGTTACTCACACATGGTATTTACCACTGTAATTCACTCATGCTTCAAAGTGTTTCTGTTAGGAGAGGGAGCTGAATCCTGACCACTGGACCACCAGCCTAAGTAGGTGACTTTGGCTCTCTTGCTGATCAATTGTTCATTGAATAAACAAACCTGTCTATAAAAAACTTCAGTCGTAAACAATTATCATTATGTCCTAAATAATAACAGATCATTTCAGACCTTGGGAAAAATTGTCTTATACTCATAAATATTTTGTGCAAAAATTCATTATATAAGCCATTTCTTAACATAGGTTATGGAGAGAGTGGTTTCTTCTCCTAGTTGTGCAGCTAATAAAACTATCAGAGCACTCGTAAAATAGCACAGTTTTGGGAATATGACCCAGTTAAAAATATTGTCAGTACCACAAGTAATTTAGGATAGAACTTTCCATGAATGAATAACTAACAAGAAAAGCACAATGCCCAGACTTGAAAAGGCAAAGATATTCTCGGTGTTTTAACAAAAGGAACTGTATCTTTCAGAATTTTGTTATATTTTGAACTATTAGTGGTCTTCTTATGTTTAGGAGCCAGCACTTATTAAAACCAAATTTCTCAGAGTCTTCATAATAAATCAACATGAAAACAATTATGAAAGGAGTGGGGCATGATCTAACTGTCACTCCAGGGCAATCACGATGTTTGTGCGGGTGTGCCCTGCCCTACTCTGAGGGGGTGCTGTTGGCTTATGTGTATGGCAACCCTCTCCCACCTCAGACTTTTGGAGGTGCCCAAAATACATGGCTTTATGTGGTCACTTGCACTCACTTATGACTTAAGTGAATTTTGTTTTTGATGGGGATGATACTTCAACCCCCTTTTAGCGTTAACAGAACGTATCTCAGTTTATTTAAAATATGCTTGTGAACTTATATGGTGAAACTAAAAATTCTGTTTGAAAACCCAAATCATGTCATTATTTGGCAATGAAGCTGCGGTAATGAGGGATGAAGTAGGGTTTTAAAACGTTTAACTCTGCCATCCTGACTTTCAATAAAATTTATGTGGATTGATGATATTTAGTTTTTATACATAAAGTCTGAATTTTGTTACTCTTTCCACATTGGCTACCTTTCTTTTACATTGAAAAACATAGCTTAAAAATTGGAGTGACACTGTGTTAACATTAAGAAAAAAATCTATGCTACCCAGATTCTTCATCAGAAAACTGAGAAGATGCCAATACAGTTAGAGGGCAATAGAGTGAAATCTTAGAAAAAATATGGCTGAAGGAAACCTCCAGAGGTTATCTTTCTGCTTCATCCTGCTGGCTTTAGGCAAACTTTACCTAAACTATTGTAGGCAGATGGGTATCTCAACTGTTTTAAAAGATCTTGGGGGAAGTAATTCCATAATCTCTTAATATCCCTTTTTATATCTAATCTATCTGTCCATTTAATTTAGTTTATCTTCAGCAGACATGGATAATGTTATCCTTTAAAATACAATTTGTCATAACCTTGATCATTGAGGTAATGTTTACATATGAAAGAAAAGATGACAATCTCTTCTGACAGAAAAGTATATTGTTATTATAATGTTAAATATGGGCTTTAACATTAATTATCCATGTAAAAGAAGAATAAATTGTGAATTTTGAGACTAACTGGAGCCAAAGATCAAATTCATTCTTCTTAATGAGAAGATAATGTCACCCTCAGAAGGGTATCTAACCTTTTTTAACAAGAAAAAAAATTCTACTTTAATGCACAATAGTTGTTATAATCACAGTGGTTACTTCTGAAATTTGTGTAGAAGTCTGGTTTTCAGTGCCTTTGTATTTAGTGTTTAGTGCTTGTCTGTGCTGCATTAGGAATACATTTATTACTCTGACTACACATTGGCACTCTTCAAATTATCATTGTTAATAAAGGAACTAAACACAAATTCATTTTCAAAAATTTTTAAATCAAACAAACTTTATTTTTGCCTTCCCATAATTTTCTTATAATTTTAACAAAGATATATTGTTTTATAATTTCAGAGGTATGACTATTAAATAAAGGCATTAAAATTATAACATATGCAAATTTGTGTAGTCCTTTTCTAAGGAGTGAAATTAGTACACTGTATGTTTTTTTCAGTTATAATAAAACTCTTCATTTGAGACTGCCTATGTCTCATTTCTTTAGAGTTGGGCCAGCCAGCCAATTAAAATGAGTAAAATTGGATGGATGGGAAAAAAAACCACCACCAAAAATAAAATTTGTATTTTTATTGTATAAAATTATACAGATATAACATCAGATATTTTATTTTACTTTCAGCTAAAATGGAAGCAAATACAGGAGCTATTAAATAAGTTCAATGATTAAAATTTCCTTTAATTCATTACTCCTTTGGTTTGGATCCAAAAAATATTTCACTTTCTTCTGTTCTAGTCAACATTGGGTTTTGTGTATTCTGTTGTAATGCCTCTTTTAATTTTAATTCATGCTTAGTTTTCTTCAGTTCATTATGGAAAACAGACGTTCTCAAATACAGCTACTTCCAAACATGTATCGAATCTTTGCACGAGAGTTTCTATAATTTGTAGAGTTCTGGTTTTCAGTGTCACCATATTTGGATTTGTAAAACTATATTCCAAGCTGTTTCAGTAGTAAACCATTTGTAATTCTTCATTCATTATAAGTCCTTTATTGTTTTTAAGAATTTGGTCTTTAAATACAGAATTTGAGGATTATAGATTTCAAGCAATCCCTTGTGTGTTGGTAGAACAATCTTAGCATAGAAAATGAGCCAAAAGTTTGGTGCCATTGTAATTTTCCAAAGATAAAGTTTCTCTAAGAATGAGTTGCTCGACTCACAAATTTGTGTAACTAGTGCAAAAATCACTGCAAAGAAATTTAAAGAATGTTGATATTTAAAATATCAACCAAAAAAAAAAAGTTAAGTTTTTGATTGGGTTTTAACTTGTGACAGGCAGTGATTTATCTGAATGTCAAGAATAAGCAATTGTTGGGGCGCCTGGGTGGCTCAGTCATTAAGCGTCTGCCTTTGGCTCAGGTCATGATCCCAGGATCCTGGGATAGAGCCCCGCATCGGGCTCCCTGCTCAGCGGGAAGCCTGATTCTCCCTCTCCCACTCCCCCTGCTTGTATTCCCGCTCTCACTATCTCTCTCTCTCTGTCAAATAAATAAATAAAATCTTAAAAAAAAGAATAAGCAATTGT
Organism: Leptonychotes weddellii; assembly: GCF_054177405.1. NCBI lineage: Eukaryota > Metazoa > Chordata > Mammalia > Carnivora > Phocidae > Leptonychotes > Leptonychotes weddellii. Next base: position 79,632,498 of record NC_138373.1, read on the forward strand.
TTTCAATCCTGTATGAGTGCGTCATGTTTGTGTGTATGTATGTATATGTATATATATCTTCGGCACTATGTCATATCAACACTACTAGCACTATGGACGTCGAACAACTAGGCCTCCATTTCATCAAGCAAAGCATCAACACCTCAGTGGTTTAACCCATGTGAGCATATCCAGGAGGAAGGTCTTCATTACTATTGATGCATTTCAATGTTAACATTTTTAGCTCAAAGGGTCACTTCATAAATGACACAATGAACACATGTACATTTTCTGTTCTTATTTTCAAGTTTCATACCACTGTAAGAGCAATACCTTTTTTCATGCTCACACATTAAATTACTACATTCACCTCTTGAGGATTTTCCTCACATAATAAATAATTTTCTCAATTTGTGCCTATCATTGCACTATAGTATGAATAATATAGTCAAATAGGTATTATTATTTATATGTAGACTTTTATCAGCTGCAATGGAACACTCAAATATACTTAACATTTTCCAATATTTTGTCCTGTGAATTCTCAAGTCTATCTTCTACACTCTGAACTGTATTTTAGCTAGACTTGCATTTGCAAATACTTGTTTCTGTTTTGGACTCATAAGTTCTGCTATCCTCTACAGACACTTCTTTATGAACTTATCAGCTGTAAAAGGCTTTGATGCCAGAGCAATTTTTTTTGTTAATACACATTTGCATTTCATTGTAGCACCACATATTTTATTTGCATTTCAAAATAAGTCCTGTTTAAATATCAGTATTTTTCAATTAATTAAACTTTTACCATATGTTTTTCCATATATTAGTCAGAATTCTTCTTCTTTTTTTCATATCCATGAATTAAGTGGTATTCTTTTACACAGACATGAAATATTGTCATATTAAACATAGGATACTCAACATTTCCACAAATAAATTTATAATCCTGTTTTTCATGAAACATGAGACCCTTTTGCCTTATCTTTTATTTCCTATAAATAAATGGATGTAAAAAAATTTTCCTTGATTCTAGTAGATGAAAAATAACAGGGAAAATGCTATCATAAAGAGTAGCTGCCACTTAGCCTCAGTGACAGGGAGATAATATGGGATGATGGGGTACTAAAGGATTGAAGAAAACACGTACCATTTAAGAAGGTGAGCCACAACCATTTTTAGCTCATTGATGCCACATTACAATCTGGGCATAGTTTTACAAATGACCTGATGTATGAAATTACATGTGAAATATCCTTCCCACATTTGGGTAGCTAAGAACAAAGTACTCAGTGGCCAAATTTGGCCCAAGGACCACAAGTTGGTGATACTGCTTTAACACAAAGTTGTTGTTGTTTTTTAATCTGTAATAGTATTATTCAGCCTTATCACCCAACTTTACTAAGTTTTTTTCCAAATAGAATCTCATTAAAAGGAAATAATACTGTCCTTTGAGAATGACTCTTTTTGCTTTTGTTGATGATACACACACACAAAAATCTGTTGTAGAGTTATAAGGAATTTTTCAAAATGTTTTGAATTTGTGATGGCTACAAATATGCACTCTAGAGTCTAATGACCTTGGGTAAATAAACCTTTTGTATCTTAATGATCTCCTCTGTAATATTAGGAAAAGTGGTTCATACTAATATGATTTTTGTTGGAATTAAACGAGATAAATATGTGAATATCTTAGCATACTCTGATGCATATTTTTTTAAAATAGACTATTTTTTCAAGAGCAGTTTTAGGTTCACAACAAAACTGAGTGGAAAGTGCAGAGAGTTCTCATATACTCTTGCCCCCAAGCATGAATAGCTCCCTCATTCTCAGTATCTCACACCAGAGTGGTATATTTGCTACAATTAATGAACCTACACTGACACATCATTACCACCCAAAACCTGTAGTTTACACTGGGGTTCACTTTTGGTGTTGTGATATTCTATGGGTTTGGACAAATGTACAATGATGTGTATCCATCATTACAATATTATACAGAATAGTTTCACTGCCTAAAAGTTCTTCCCTTATCAATCCCTCCCTCCCTTCAACCCCTGGAAACCACTGATCTTTTTACTGTCTCTAAAATTTTGGCTTTTCCAGAATGTCATATAGTTCAGATCATTAGTATTTAGTTTTTTCAGATTGTCTTCTTTCACTTAATAATATGCATTGGGGATCTTTCCATGTCCTTTCATAAATTGATAGTTTATATATTTTTAGCACTGAATAATATTCTGTTGTCTGGATGTACAATTCATCCGTTCACCTACTGAAAGACATCTTGGTTGCTTCCAAATTTTGGCAGTTATGAATAAAACTGCTATAAATATCCATGTGTGGGTTTTTGGGTGGATGTAAGTTTTCAACTCATTTGGGTTGAAATAGCACCCAAGAGTGCTATTGCTGGATTGTGTGGTACGAGTATGTTTAATTTTATAAGAAACTGCCAAACAATCTTCCAAATGGCTGTACCACTTTGCATTCCCACCAGCAATGAGTGAGAATTCCTCGTCACATCCTTGCCAATATTTGGTGATTTCAGTGTTTTGGATTTTCCACTTAAAAAAAGCATGAAGAGGTATCTCAGTGTTGTTTTAATTTTCATTTCCTTAACGACACATGCTATTGTTCATCTTTTCATATGCCTATTTGCCATCTGTATATCTTCTTTGGTGAAGTGTCTGTTCAGGCCTCTTGCCCGCTTTTTTCATCAAGTTGTTCATTTTCTTATTGAGATGTAAGAATTCTTAATATATTTTGCATTTATCAGTTACGTCTTTTGCAAATATTACCTTCAAGCCTGTGGCTTGTATTAGCATTTTTTGACAGTGTCCTTTGCAGGGAAGAAGATTTTAATTTTAATGAAGCTCAACTAATCAGTTATTTCTTTTATGGATTGTGCCTTTGGTATTATATCTCAAAACTCATCACCACACCCAGCATATTCTAGATCTATGATCCAATTTGAGTTAAATTTTGTGAAGAATGTAAGATTTGTGTTTAATTTTTTTTGCTGTGGTTGTCCAGTCATTCCAGAATCATTTGTTGAAAAGACTATCATTTTTTCCCATTGCATTGCCTTTGTTTCTTTGTCAAAAATCAGTTGACAAAATCTATGTGGTTCTATTTCTGGGCTCTCTATCATGTTCCATGTATTTATTTGTCTATTCTTTCATCAATACCACACTGTTTTGATTGTTGTAGCTTCATAATAAGTCTTGAGGTAGGGAAGTGTCAGTCTCCCTACTTTGTTCTTATCCCTCAAAATTGTGCTGGCTGTTCTTGATTTTCTCTCTCTCCACACAAATTTTAGAATTAATGTGTTGATATCCATAAAATAACTTAATGGGATTTTGACTGGAATTGTGTTTAATCTATAGATCCAGTTAAGAAGAACTGAGATTTTTTAAAAAAGTTATTCAAGTATAATTAATTCAAGTATAATTCAAGTAATTCAAGCATAATTTCAAGCATAAAATACAATGATTCAACAATTTTATACATTTCCCAGTGCTCATCAGGATAAGTGTGCTCTTGATTCCCTTTATCTATTCCACCCATTGCCTCCCACCCACCTCTTCTCTAGAACCACCAGTTTGTTCTCTGTGTTTAAGAGTCTAAGAACTGACATCTTGATAATATGGTCTTCCTATCCATGAAATGGACTATTTCCCTAATTATTTAGTTCTTTGATTTTTTTTATCAGAGTTCAAAATTTTCCTCGTATAGATCTTATACACATTTTGTTAGACCACTACCTGCTCTTTTTAAGACCCTAGTAAACAGTAGTTATTCTTATTTTTAAAAAATTAAAATGGCATTATCAACTGAAAGTGACATATTCTCAATGATACATTTGTAGGAGTCAATACTGATTCAAATAAACATGTTCTGGCACAATTTCAATGAATTATGAGTGTTCAGTGATAGGTATATGGGTGTCTGTAATACCATCTGTACTTTTGTCATGCCTAAATATTCAAAAAATTAAGATATAAAAACTTTTCAGCTGTACAAATTGATCATAGTATAGCACAGACCAAAGCCATATTTCCTAGTTTTAAACCCCAGTTGCACAGCCTACTAATGTGTAAGTTGAGGCAAGTTATTTAACTTCTTTGTTCCTAAGTTTCCTCAGCTATAAAATGATAAGAATAAATTAGCTCATTGGGTCGTTGAAAATTAAATATAAGAAATAATGCTAGATATATACTTAGCAATATGTAAATACTAACTAATACATTATTTTAGTGACTTCTGAAAATAAATGAGATTTTTTTTTTTTTTAAGATTTTATTTATTTATTCATTAGAGACAGAGAGAGAGAGGCAGAGGGAGAAGCAGGCTCCCAAGGAGCAGGGAGCCCGATGCGGGACTCGATCCCAGGACCCTGAGATCATGACCTGAGCCGAAGGCAGACGCTCAACCATCTGAGCCACCCAGGCACCCCAATAAATGAGATTTTTAAAAAATAAAGTAATAATAATTTTGATTATGAAAGAAATATATGCTCACCACAGGAAAAAAGAAGGAAACATTAACATTTTAGTGTCTTTTTTTCAGTATTTTTTCCTAATTCATGACTTTTGTTTGTTTTCTTTTACATAATTGTGTTCCTATTACATATACAATCTGGCATCCTGGCAGTTTCTTTTTCACTTACATTATGACAACAGTTTGCCCATTTTTTAAAAGATTTATTTATTTATTTGAGAGAGAGAGAGAGAGGGAGGAGGGGCAAAGGAAGAAGGAGAGAATCTCAAGCTGACTCCTTGCTGAGCACAGAGCCCAATGCAGGGCTCAATTTCATGACCCTGTGATCATGACCTGAGCTGAAACCAAGAGTTGGAGGCTCAACCTACTCAGCCACCCAGATGCTCCAAGAATTTGCCCATTTTTAAAATAGATTTTATTTATTTATTTTGAGAGAGAGAGAGGGAGAGAGTGAGCAAGTGAGAGTGCACAAGCAGGGGGAGTGGCAGGCAGAAGGAGGAGCAGGTGCCCCACTGAGCAAGAAGCCTGACGCAGGACTTGATCCCAGAACCCTGGGATCATAACCTGAACCAAAGGCAGACGCTTAACGGACTGAGCCACCCAGGCACCCCAAATTACCCCATTTTTAAGTAAACACTTTTTTTAATAGATGTGAAACATTCTGCCCAATAGTTTTCTTAAACTATCATTGGTAATTTAGATTACACCCCATTTTCAGTTACTTCAATAACCTTAACGAATATTTTTTACCAGGGTTTATTTTCTTAGGATACTTGATTATGCAAAGATTTTTTTATAATTAAAAAAATTTTTTTTTGAGAGAGAGAGAGCACGAGTGAGGTCAGGGAGGGGCAGAGCAAGAAGGAGAAAGAGAATCTTAAGCAGGCTCCACGTTCAGCACGGAGCCTGATGCAGGGCTCAGTTTCACAACCCTGTGATCATGACCCCAGCTGAAATCTAGAGTTGGTCATTTAACCAACTGAGCCACCCAGGTGCCCCTGATAAGACAAAGATTTTAAAAAATGACTTCCATTACACAAATATGGATATTAATCAAACCAATTAAACAAATCTGAGTATATAGGTATAATGGAAATTGCAAGTAGGGAGGCTTTATATAAAGATAAAAGAAATAATTCTACATTAATTCCATACAGAGCACCTGCACACATGAAGTTAGTTATATGATAGCCTTCTCAGCCAAATCTTCAACAGACTCGATAATTTATATTTAAGTATGCATCATCTTCAATTTCATGAGCTACACATGAACATTAATATTATTAATGTATACACAAAACACCTTTGTGTTATATCCTGATGCAGAATAATGCCTATATTGGGGAAGGTAAATTATGTTTATATGTCTAACTTGAGCTATAACCTTTCTTAAAAGAAGTAAGCTTGATTACATTAAGATAAGAAAGTATGACTGGTAGAGTCAAACAATAGGTTGTAATGATTTAGAAAATTGGGAGAAAACTTAGAACCCTATTCCAGACTTCTCAAACTTTTTAACACCAAAACAATTATTGTTTTGTCTGTAATTTCTCACTGCCCTTTTCCTACAAAACAAGTCATACTCTTGAGTCATAAATATTGTTTTCAACTGCTATTTCTAGTTAGCATAAGATAACTAATAGGATCCCATTGAATTGGCACACTTCTAGCCAAAGACAAAGGAACTGAAGCTTCAGATAACCTGTGCAGAATTATGCCCAAGAAATGTAAGCTTTCATTGGCATTCTTTTTTTTTTTAAGATTTTATTTATTTATTTGACAGAGAGACAGTGAGAGAGGGAACACAAGCAGGGGGAGTGGGAGAGGGAGAAGCAGGCTTCCCTCTGAGCAGGGCCCTGGGATCATGACCTGCGCAGAAGGCAGGTGCTTAACGACTGAGCCACCCAGGCGCCCCTCATTGGCATTCTTGAACTATTGAAATTATTTCGAAAAGCCACCTACTGACAACATGGGAGCCATCTGATTCTCAGAAAAAACACATGCCTTGAACAAAATCACATTTCTTGGCTTCTACTCTGATATGTTACCAATTCCCATGTTAGTTTTTTGGCAATTCAAATATACTATAATTTAATTACTTATACTAATTGCAACAAATGAAGCTATAATGAAAGAAAAGTAATAACAAGGGAAAAAAGTTGATAGTTAAATTATAGGTAATGCCAGTTTTATAAAGCTAACACAACACTGTTTTTAGATGTTAGTTTTAAGCCATTCTATTGTTATACATATGTTTTTATTTGTATATGCATATGAATTGGTAAAGATCCATCTATCTTTATATAAAGAGGTTGGGTTTTGGAGGGGAAGGGGAGATGAATGAGAAAAACAGAAAGTGGGAAAACTTGGCCTGATTTTCATGGAAGACATCCATATTGGAAAATGCTAAATCTATTATCGATTCCTAATTACCAGTATCCCACAACAACAAAGACCAATCTTCAGGAGACTTAGAATTATCCAGACCAAATCAGTGATATCAATGCTATGAATGAAGAGTAAGCTGTGAGCCTTCTAAGTGCTTAGCATTTTGTGTTTGAACAGTAAAATTAAGGTGGAGTTCTTAATGTCAGCAATTTTATTGAAGAGGTAGGGAAACATTGGCATTTCCAAAGCTCTAAAAATTAGGGGTTTGCTTTGTCTCTTTCCAAAGAGTAAGAAGTATAATACAATTCCTGCAAAGTAGGCTTATACAAAGTACTAACATTTAACCTAAATACATTTATCTCTCAGTACATCAAGTTCTTAATTGCCAAGCATATATTACCAAACTGAAATTGAAGATAAATGAATATTTTATGTGTAGTCTCCAAAGGGATAAGAATTAAAAATTAAATTAAAAGGCACTTGCCAATGTTTTAATTTGCCTGTTAAAAAAGCAAACACAAATATTTGATGCTGACTATATTTTAAATTCTTCAAATCTAATTCAGTCAATCTCAGTAGCTGTAATTTGTAACTAAATAGGATTTTCTCAAATCCTACCAGGACGTAATGCTGACAACAACAACAAAATGGTAACTGTTTTTTACTTCTTAATTTATTCTCTGCTATCATTTGAAATGCCGTTGGGTAGCAAAAATAACTAACACTTTTTGAATATTTATTATATACCAGGCATTCCTCTGAGTATTTTACGTATATTAGATCATTTAAACCTCACAAGAACCCTATGGAATACATTCTATAATCATTCCCATTTCATAGAACAGAAAACCGAGGCCCTGACAGGTTAAGTGACTTGCGCAGGATCACATAGCTACAGTCTGGGGTGGGAATCCTTACTCACAATATCTATACAACACCATAATGTAGTGAAGTTTCAAAGTGCATATTTGTTAATGTCAAGTAGACTGACAGTTTTTAATTCATTTCTCAATGAACTGGAGTATGTCTTAACACATTCTACAATATCTTTATTTCCCAAAGATAAAGTGAAGATTAGATTTAATTATATAGAGGGCCTTTAGAAATCACTTTCATAAAAGAGAAAAACCAAATTTTCTTTTAAAACATCAACAATAATGTTAGGAAATCACAGGTTCTATTACCTTGTTTAATTCCTCTGTATAAAAAAATTAAATCATGTTGTGTTAAATCCATATAACATTAGGCGTTATCCATGGGTTGCTTTGAATTTTCTTTAAATTCCTTCTACAGCACTGTATTTATCCCAAGTAAGTAAATCCCTTTAAACCCCTATTTTGTGGCTATCTGCCATGTGCTCTTTTTACCTGGAGGGAAAACCTAATGTTTAACTGTGTCCTTCTATTTGCCTTAGGTAAAAGAAAACCCTAATATGTCAATTACAGCCAGCTCTCAATTATCTGTTGTCACGGGACAGAGACCACAATAGCAAGGATAATTTAAATCCAAGAATAATTAGAAAGTCTAATTTTGACATTATTTTTATTCCTCCCCCTAACAAATCTTCCCTGTTTGAACTGAAATAAGTAGAAAAATAGACTTAACCAAATATTACCCATTTTTTGGTTTAGGTTTTCTTTCTTTTTTTTCTTTCTTTCTTTCTTTCTTTTTTTTAGTGCCTCTGATAGACTGGTAAAAAGGCTAATTTGGATAGAAATCTATCAAAAGACGTCCCAAAAACTGAACGAAGAAAGTAGTTTAAATGTGAAAACCTCTATTATTCATTCATCATTTAAGAGAGTCTCCGGTAAATTTGGGGGGCATTATGAAGGTAGGTCTTACCTGAATTTTCCCGAGAAAGACACATGCCCCCAAATTTGAAGTTTTAGATTTCTTTATTTCTTTTTTCCAGATTGGATCGGCTCGCCAGTCACTGGGCTGGTGCCATCCCATATCCCAGCGATATTAGCACCTCCATTGACATCTGGCATGGTGCCTCCAGTCTGGAACCTTACAGCCAATCAGAGTTGATGATATTGTATTAATGGTTCCATAATAAAATGAAAAAGATGGCCTTCATTCTGATGAAAGCTGTAAAGTAGCTATTGTGCTTGTTTGGTATTGCAAGGCCCAAATGTATTATTTATGCAATTTTTCCTTTGAAAGAAAAACTGAAAGAGCAGATTTCATTTTACAGCATTCAGTCAAAGCTATTGTCTCATGAATGTGAACATTTCTGCATTTTATTTCCTCAGAGTGTAGAAGGCATTTTTCAGAGATCATCTAAGTAGGGACTTAAAAGTTTAAAAACTGCTTTTAAAAGAGGTAAGCCCTAATGACTGGATCTATTATTCATACTGGTAGATAAACTAAATCAACACATGCCACATGAAAACTTGCACCTAGTTGGGGTCATAATTTTCAAGGTCTTGGCTAGTCATTTAGACTTTCTCTTTGTTTTAGGAGAACAGAATAAAGTCACGAATCTTATCATAAAGTAAATTATCAAGAACAAACATACATAACAAAATATTTAAAAATCTTAAATCTATTTTGTCTAAGCATTTCATTCTGTAATTGTTGTATAGTAGTTTCATTCTCAAAAAAGATGTGATAGTACCTAAGAAAAGTATGAAAAAAAAATAATCTAATTAGAGGGAAAAAAACCCCCAAAAGTGAAAAAAAAATTTAACATAAAAAACAGGTTAATGATGTTAAAATGAGGTAATAATTTTCCTGGTGATTTTATATCCATTTTCTTATTTGAACTTCATAAATCCTACAAAGTTAGGTTTAATGTGTGTCTTTATTTATTTTTCTTAAAGCAAGTTTTCACCCAGCATAGGGCTTGAACTCACCACCCTGAGATCAAGAATCACATGTTCTACCAATGGAGCCAGCCAGGCGCCAGATAAAGGAACTGATGCTTCAGAGATGAAGTAAACTGCCCAAGGACACAGCAATTTCAGTGATGGATCTGGGACCTGTTTTTGGTCTTCTGATTCCAACACAATGTTTCCCCCACTAGTCCATGGTTCACTTGCATTCAGTGGTCACGTTGTGAGCCATTAATGGTGAGGGCTTCCTACTAAAAATTAATAACAAATTAAGCAAACAAATGAATTTCCTAACCGAAGAATGCATTCTAAGCCCTATTTTCCTAAGTCCATGGGAAATTCAATTTTGGTTACTTTTCTCTCTCTCTCTCTTTTTTTTTTTTTTTCTTAGAGAGATATCTACTTTGGAAAAATTCAGTTTTTTCTCCTCAGGTGAGATTCCAGGGAACTAGTTTTCAGTCTTCTCTGTATTTCAGCCTTTCTCCACTTCCTCCTCTATCTCTTTTGCAAGAACCAATTAAGCTGGTCTCCTCTGTAGTCATTTTCATTCTCATTTATATAAAACATTTTCTTAAAGTCCCATTTGTGTGCCTTTATAGCACATATCCACCTTAGATCCTCCCCTCTGGGGATTCAAACCTTCTAGCTTCTCCCACCTCTGCTCTGAAATTCTGAATTATAAAACATTGTTTTTCTCCTAAAAACAAAATTTAAAATCTCATTGACCAACCCTTACTTCCTTCATTCCTTCTCTTCTTCACCTCTGGTGGGAAAATCATCTTTTGCTATAATATTATGTCACATTTTTATTATGAAATACTGTACACTATGCTATGGTAGCAAAACCTAGTTTTATTTTTCACAGATGCTACATTTTGAACCATGTGGAAGACCCAAACCTACTATTATTCTTGAGGTAAGGAAGGGTCTGTCTCTGCCTCCCAAGTGAGATCCAAGAGTGATGTCATCTGGTCCCTGTGGGCTCCTGCTAGGATTTGAAAGGGATCCAGGAGCAAGAGCTAATGTGGTTAAAGGAATAAGGGAACCTGGATATAGAATGAATTTCTGGATGGCCTATTTAAGACTGATTCTGTAGGGGGACTAAACGTAAATACCAATGTTTCTCTAAGCATTGCTTGTGTGTTCATGATCAGAACGTTTCTTTCTGGTATCAAAGTACTTATGCACTCACTTCCAGACAGTGGTGCATGATGGAAGGGCCCACTCACAAGACAGAGGTCCTTACCCAATTTTACACACCTGAAATGCTTGAGAGCCCAGAAACAAAGAGAGAAAAGAGAATGGCAGAAAGTATGCTAGTGGTGTCAAACTTCTATTTTTAAAATGTGTCATTTAGTAATGAGCTTTTTCTTTTTCTGAGGAATCTGAAATTTTACTGTGGGGCTGAGGTGGTTCCACTGAAGTACACGATGACTTTGAAATACATGAGGTATTCTGAGACATACGAGGTCTAACTGGGAAAGATATTTTGGGTAAAGCAAAGCCAAACTTAACTACTTTGAAATAAGCCTGGAAAGAATTGGTGCCACTGGTATAACTAACTGGGAGTCGACTGTGCAGCATTTTGGAAATTGGAGTGAAGTGACTTGGATCAGAACTTCCAGGGTCAGAAGTGGCTTTCATTATGAAATCTGCTTTTCTAGAATCCAGCTGGTTCATATACCCCCAAAGCCTAGAGTAAAGTTCTTTAGTTCTGATGTCACCTGGTAGGTACCCGTCTGGTGCGGGTAGGAAGAATACAGTATTTCTACTTCGGGCAGTTTTTATCCCACTTTTCGATTTCACAACGGATGAAAATCATTTTAGGATGTCTCCCTTGTTTTCTTCCTTTTCTCATTTAGCCCTTTTGCCACTTTCTGATTTTGCCATACATGAGAAAAAGCTCTGCCCCTCCCCACTGACTCCAAAAGCCATATTTTTCCCTGTTATTGGTGACTTTCCTACCCATAACCCCATCTGCCTTAACTTGTACATTCTTTCTTCCCTTCATTTATGTGCTCATTCTACAAACACTTGTTATGGATTTATTATGCGCCACACTCTGGTGAGGACACACTCTCTGTCCCTGTAGAGGTTACACTCTAAAAAAACAGAAATAGTCACATAAATAAATATTTAAAGAAATTCTTCTAGAGCTTGTGAGAAAAACATGTGCATATTTAAATGGAGTACAATGATCTATTTCACTCAGGGGCAGACTTCAAAAAAGAGACAGTTCCTAAACTCTGTAGACATAAATATTTCTATAAGTTTATTTCCATTATTAAACATATTTTCAACTGCACTCTTAACATCAGAATTTGCTGAGTTTATATGGACAGTTATTCTATCCATAACTTAAATTAATGTGACGTCTCTGCATAGTTACATTAGGATTTCCGATCTCATATTTACATTCATGGTAAAGGCCTCCATGACATAAACAACCATGGGTTCTTTGTCTCAAGCTAAATTCCTAAATTAAAAGTAGGAGTGAGTACCCCGCCATTTCCACCAGGCAGATTACCACTGTAAACCACTTCTGGCTATTTCAGATAAGTTTTCCAGAGAAAAGTATTTATAATGTCTCTTGATCCCATTTTGATTATTAGGAATGAGAGGCCCAGTCTGGTCTAAAGTTGGTTTAGTTTAGTTTATAGGCCTTCGGAAATACCATCTGGAGTTTAAGAAACAATGTTTGATTTATGCAGAGGTAGAGGGATAAAGAAGATAAAATTTCTTTGGCGAACTTATCATAAGCTGTCTACAGGTTCTCATATATTATGAATACAGCATGGCCATTTTTTCAATTAAAGGAAAAAATATAACCATCAGGTTGTATGACAAATATTTATTCATCCCCAACTGAATGGTGCAAGAAGAGTAAAGACAGAAAGTAGGATCAGAATGCATCACAGAAGCCACACTACTCAGTCCGTGTTGTTAAGCAGTGAAGGTTTACACAGGGCGGCACAGCGCAGTGGCAGGCACATTCCAAAGTGATTTTTCTGCAATCAGAGTTTCATTCATTACCCAATTTTCATGCAACTCCCCTGGCATTTGAAATATGTTTCAAGGTAGACTCCCCAAGGGCTTTTCCCCTCCCATAATAACTGATCTGCAGTGTCCAAAGATAGATCTAAATATCTTTGGTGCAAATTACTTGAGGCCTGCAGAGCATGATTCTCTGTCATCTTCATCACATTTCACACCTACAGAACTGATAACAGATTAATATCTAGGCTGAAAATATTTCATCAGCATCTCTGGCTAAGGCATCTTGCATTATTTTATCTGGGGGCACCAATAAAAGGAGGAGGGGGCCCAGAAAGAAAAAAAATTTATTTGCACTCAGAGAGGAGGGAAAAAAAAAAAAAGAATTTCCTTTAGTATTATGAGAAAGGCGACAAAGCTGGTCCTGGCAAAGTTCTCTGCTCCGATTATGTATACACTTTTATTCAATCATTGTATCGCTCCGTGTCTGACATTTGGTCAATAGTGCAATCTACCACCGATCAGAATAAAACAGCCACCCCAGAGCACCTTGGAATTTCATTAGTTTCCTTTCAATGTAGTCCTTATAACTAGATGTTTATTTGGAAACACAAATTTAAAGTTCAATTCTGTGCCTTGTCAATATTAGTAAAAAGTCAAGGATCCTAGACATTACTGTAAACCTGATTTTTTTCGTTTGTTTATTATTTATTTATTCAGTTGGAAAAGAGGAGTTGAGGGAGGGATAATAGGGCATAAGAAGGAAATACTAAAAAAATGAAATTTGAAATAAAAAAAGGGTCAGAGATAATTTTTACTGGTACGAAAGACTTATTTCTCTAGTAGTCTGGGTTATAAGTATTAAAATGCAAAATGCACAGACAAGAATAATTTTACACATGTACTTAGTCTCATATATTGTAAAGGATGTTGAACGTGAAGATTGATGGGCAAATAGTGACATTAACACACAATATCACTAATTACAAGGAAACAGCACAATGTGGTATTACGGAAACGAGTTTGATTTTACCCAGACTCAGATGTGAATAGTGGCTCAACCATGAATTAGCTGTGGGCTTTGGCATGGGTTTTGTCTAAGCCTCAATTTTCTCATCTGAAAATGGGGGTAGTGACACCAATTTGACAAGCTAGACAGGAGATGAAACATGATACAATATATCCCTAAAGCAGGTGACATAGTAAGCCCTTAATATTCATTTCTTCTCCACTTTTCTCTTTTTTTTGTATAACAATCAGAATAAGAATTAGCCAGTGATCTTACTGCATTAAAATTATTTTTATTCCCCTTCATACATTCCTTTCCTTATTTATTCTTTCAAGATCTGTTGTCTACCAAATTAACTGATATGTTTTAAGGCTGTAGAGGAACAAATGAATGGATGAATCTGAGAAATGATGTTCTCACAAGAATAAGTCAAATGCTATAAGCATTTATATTAAAGCTTGCTTTCTTTCTTTTCTTTTTTTTTATTTTAGGGGCAGAGAAAGCTTGAGTGGGATTAGGGTAGAAGGCGAGGAATAGAGAGAATCTTAAGCAGGCTCCTTCCCAGTGTGGAGCCTGATGCAGGACTCCATCTCAAGACCCTGAGATCATGATCTGAGCTGAAATCAAGAGTCAGATGCTTAACAGACTGAGCCACCCAGGAGCCCCTAAAGCTTTCTAAGGAAAGAAATTTGATTAGTAAATTATGAGATTCTCTCTTTTATTGGGCTAATACTGGTTAAATATTTTAATAGAATGTACTGAAAGAATATGGTCAAAGCATTATTGGTGTGTCACACTTAGTCTTAAAATGTTATCTGTTTTTAGATAAAAAGAAATCCAATAAACTCATAAAAGAGACCAAACCACCTGGTGTAATGGTAGAATTGACAACTTACGGTTTTCTAATAGAATACATTTCATTGCATTGTAACACATTTTTAACTTCTCTCCTTTTATACTATCAATGCAAAGTGCCATTCACATTCTGTCCTTCTGTGTGTGTGTTTCTTCATTTTGGTTTAGAAGCTTAAGATCCTTTTTCTAAATTACTGTGTGTAATACCACATGCAATATTAAACTTCCCATTCATACTTTAGTTTTGATCTTCAGTTGCAATTGTTTGTATGTGATTTAAACCAGCTAAACATTATTCTGTATTTTATTTTTACCACAATAATAATTTTGGATATTGTGTTGGAGTTTAATCTGTTTTTATTGGTTTATAAAAAGTACAAAAACATCAGGACACTGTAATATTAATCATCTCAAAAGAATACCATATTTTTATAGCGTTTCTTTGGGGATGTGCATTTTATTTTTTTTTAAAGATTTTGTTTATTTATTTGAGACAGAATGAGAGAGAGAGAGAGCACATGAGCGGGGGGAGGGTCAGAGGGAGAAGCAGACTCCCCGCCGGGCAGGGAGCCCGATGCGGGACTCGATCCGGGGACTCCAGGATCATGACCTGAGCCGAAGGCAGTCGCTTAACCGACTGAGCCACTCAGGCGCCCCGGGGATGTGCATTTTATATGAAACTTTGCATTTTCTAGTGATTTTTCAAATCAGTAATAATTATAATAGCAATTAACATTTATTGAATCTTTACTATGTTCTTTATTGAATCTTCACTAAGTTCTTCATATATATTATTCTAATCCTCACACAAAACATTATAAGTATTCTTATTTCCCCTATTTAAGGATGAGAGGACTAAGGCACAGAGAGGCCCAAGGTCACACAGATACTGAGGGGCAGAACCAAGACACAATGTCTACTTCTACAGCTTGACCTCTTGCCCACAGTACTAAGTTGCCTCAGTAACAGAGGAATTTTCACCTCATCTTTCTATGCACGGGAAAACTCCAAGATGAGAATACAAACACTGCAGACCCCCTTATTCATGGTATTGCTTTCCAGAGTTACCCCCAGTCAACCGTGGCCCAGAGTAGATGATCTTCCTTCTGATGTATCATCATCAGGTTAGTAGTAGCCTAACACTACGTCACAATGTCTATATCATTCACCTCACTGCATCTCGTGATGCTGGCATTTTATCATCCCACATCATTACGAGAAAAAGAAGGTGAGTACAGTACAATAAGATATTTTGAGAGAGAGACTGCATTCATATAACTTTTATTATGCTATATTGTTATAATTGTTCTGTTTTACTAACAGTTATTTCGTTAATCTTTTACTGTGCCTACTTTACAAATTAAACTTTGTCATAGGTACATATGTATAAGGAAAACAACAGTGTATATAGGGTTTGGTACTATCCATGGTTTCAGGCATCCCCTGGGGGTCTTAGAACATATTCCACCACAGATAAGTGGTGACTACTATAGTTCCTCCAGCGTAACATGCTACATAGAACTGGAATCGAAAATAAGTCATAAAACTTTTAACATATTCTTCTGGAAAGACAATGGGACTACTAATAAAGTGACTAGTTATCAAATTGTCATGAAAAATAACTTTCAAATCTTTACGAAAGTTTGAATGAAACATAGGGATGTAAATAAAAGATTTAAGAATTTGAGTTTCTATTTTACATTTGTAATCCTGAACCCAGAACTCACTGGTTCTTATTGGATTGTTTGTAAAAAAAAAAAAAATGTGTAGGGGTGTTTGTTCTTTTGCTTCTCTAGCCTTCTTTCCTGGAAGGAAGACTCTCCTCACTGTTATTAATCAAGAACCCTAGTTCCCTCTCACAAGGCACTTGGTGGCCAATAAGAATATCCCAATCCACAAAGCAAGATCCAAGAATAGACACATGATCTCAGTACAGTCTGATTTTTCTGATTCTCCATCATGTCAAGCTTCTTCCTCCCTCAGGAACTTTGCACTTCTATTTCTCTCTATCAGTATTTTCCTTTCCTCAGATATTTCTATAGTTTTCCTCTGCCCACCTCCTTTTTGTCATTTAGATGTCATTTGAGTTGTCTACACAGAGGTGACTTACAATATCATTAAGTCTAAATGAGTTCCTATACTTCCCATTTATGATTTATGACCTCAGTCCATTTTATTTCCTTCAAAGAACTTAGTAGTATTTGGCATTGTGCGTCTCCTTCCACTGAAGTGTAAACTCTGTGAGTGTGAGTGAAGAGGACTTCTTGTTCGTCTCCATGTTCCCAGCACAATAAACAATGGGCTGGCATATAAGAGCTGCTCAGTAAATATTTGTGGAAAGGTTAAATGTGAGGCAACAGATTTTTTTTTTATTAAAATAGTTTGAGTTGGATTTCTATCAATCATGACTGATAAATTCTGTGCTTCTTATTATATGATATTACCACACAGTCACTCCAGATGATTTTTAAAAAAATTGTTTACATTTGTAGGATATGCATTTTTAAAAATGTTAGCAGTATGATTTCTATTTTACTTATCATGGTAATTTTATAGCCTACAAATATTTTGGACAATCACTGTTTAAAAAATTCAATTAAAATGTCTTTATTAATCAAGGTACTACTAAATATTACCCTCCTGTCATTATAACTAGTACCATTCTAAGCACTGTAGAAACACACATATATAAGAGAGATGTATAAGAGAAACAAGGGATGAATATGACACTAAGGAAGTGAGTAGACATTTACATAAGAGGCTAATGTAAGTATTAATACTATACCTTGAAAATGTGCTAGGAGTTAGAGAAGGATGGGATCTTATTAAATGGCATACTTGGAATTTCCTTCTGGTGGGTACAGAATTAAATCTGGATCCAAAACTGTGGAGTTTTTGGTGGTGAATGAAAGGAGAGAACAGCTCAACATAAGGAGACAAGATGGGGCCAAGCATAATTTGTGTGGGGGGTGGCAAGGAGCATACCACAGTCCAACGAAGAGTTCATCAGGGGCATTGAGAGAAATAAGTTGATGATATCAGGTTCTAAATTAGGAAATAGGGTCATAAATTAGAAATATTTGGTTTTTATATTATTTACACTCAAGATTTTTGCAAACAACAAAGATCCCATGACACATATTTTAGGGAAATTAATCCTACATTAATGTGCAGAATAACTATGATAGGAAAGAGGTCAGAAGACCCTTTAGAAAATCCTGTGCTGAGGCTCATATCAGAAGTGATGAATCCCTTGTGAAGGGTGATGGTGGGGATTGTACGCAGAAGGCAAAAAAGATAGCTCATTCAAATTGAATGCTCAATATAAGATATGAAGAAAAGCAGAGTCAGGAGTACTCCTGAGTTCCTATTTCTGAAGGAATGGGAAAAGAAGAGACCAATGATGGAAATACACAACTTGGAGGAGGATCTAATTTGGGGATAATTATGAATTTGGGTTTGAATCTAAGGTAATAGTAACATGAATAAATAGAGAGTTTCTATTGGCGGTTCTCAATCCAGGGGCTTGAGTGAGTGGTCAAGGTAAAAGCAATAGATTTGGCGGTCAATAAGCATTGAGTTCATAGGTATCTAGTGCTATCTACCTTATCCATTAGACACAGTAAGCATAATGCCTGGGGCTCATGATACTCTTAGATACCAACATGTTTTATTTATTTATTTATTATTTATTTTTATTTTTTGACCAGAAGGAAAAAAACACTTTTAGCTCAAAAATGTTTTATTATATCATATTAATATGTTTGTTTTTATCCCCATGCAGGTGTAAAATATAACTTAATATTTTGTTTTATGGAGGCAGGGTCATGTGAAGACAAAGGTGCCTAGGCTCCATGAAATCATGATGATATCTTTTAGATTTAACCATAAGAGTGAAAATGAATTATTAGGAAGTGAGCAAAAGTCAAAGACTGAGTTTTACAGCAATGGTTCCTAAGATTTGTTCTTCCCTCTATATACATATCTATATGTATGACATGCCCGTGAGTGTGCATGGTTGTGTGTGGCACGAAGAGTAAGATCTCACTAAGTGGATTCTGGGAACCTGGGATGTATGCCTGCCAGCAGGACAGTAACTACGTTTTATCCAGATCATGGTGACATGGCACTCATCCTCTAGCCAACTTTCCATACACGGATTCTATCAATTCCCTCAGCCCCTCCTTAAGGGATGAATTTAAAAGCAGTAGAAAAGAGAGATGGATTTAGCTTTCACAATCCATTTTTCTTTGTTTAGAGCCAGTGTTTGTCACTTTTTGAAACAGAAAAATAAATTACATAAAAACAATTATTATAATGGTTTTAAATATGAACACAAGGAACAAAATAATGCAGCATTCACTTGAGAATACTAATGCAAAATTAATGGTATTTTATCATTTCAGAATGGTAAGGACACTTTCTTCATATGTCTGATTAGCCACATGATTCCTCAGGTCTCCAAACTGAGCACTTAATGTAACAAAAGGATGTAAAATATACTCTCAAGGCTCTGGGTCCCAACTCTATTAGTGATTTAAGGAAATTTTTAAAAGAACAAATATGATGCATCATTCATATTTTCTAAGTATTATTTCCCCGATTTTTCTATCTTGGATTCCTCTCATGTCCTATATCAAAGAATTGCTTTAAGTTGTATTCCTGAGATGATGTATTTAAAATTTACCTAAAATTAGGTTGACCACAAATTATTCCTGTTTTTTTTTATTCATTTCTAAAACTGTGTTTTGTTCCTAGACAAACTTTGCTAAAGGAATGACTACATTTCTTTAACACTGCAAATAATAAAGTTGACTGTGTATTTGAGCAGGTTGACAGCTTCACTTAGCAAACTCACCCTAAATTCTGAAAATAAACCTTACCAACAGTTGGCTGACAATGGTTGAGATGACAACAGAAATAATTTCCGGCAGTAACAAAAACAGATTTAAGCTAGTACACACAACAGTACAAGCCTTTCTTTTTAAATGATATAAAAAGGAACGCAGTCAAAGGAGAAGGAGGCAACATGCCCATTAGGTACGGCACAAAGTCTTGGCCTATTGCAATAAGTTATTTACAAAATCAAGTTATAGTGCATCTTTTGTCCTTACCAGCAGGTGCAGCTATTAAGCAGGAAACATTCAAATATAATATGGCCTTGAGGGGGAAAATAAATAGACAGTTTCTTTTCCCTTCCATTACAAATGCCCAACACCAGTATGATAATTTAATAATTCAATTTCATTTGCCAAGAAAAATTAGCCATTTATTTGGAGCCTTGAAATCACTGAACTCTGAATGCTTATGTGTGATCAAATCTTACCTTGCGTATTTACTTAAAGGAAATGTCTTTTTTGTCCTCTACTCTCTTTATACTATTAGCTTCCCTTCAAGTCTTTAGCAGAAGCCTATAAGTAGAGTGTACATTTCAGGCAAGTGGAATCAGCTATACATTTCTTTTCTAATAAGGTGACCTACCCAGGCATATGTTACAAGCTGCCTTATTTTACTGAAAACTGACCAGAGTTCACTTTCAAATGTGGCATCGTAATGTGTGTGAGGGACAGTGGCCTTGATGTGCTCAACTCGGCAGATGGATAACAAAGCAGTGAACGTGGGAAGTGCATGGTGGGCAGACAGTGTATTGGGAGAGTTTGTGAAATGCAAAAAGGAGACTGAGGAACGCAGAAAGCATAGGTTTCAGGAGCCGAGAGGCAAGTGAGATGCAGCTGTGAAAGTGACAGGGTAGAGAAACCAGCAATGAGCAATGTTTTACAAATGGAAGGAGGTGAGGATAAAAGTCGTCGGAAGTAGCAAATGTTAAGGACTGACCTCCCATCTCCACCCCACTGAAGATGGTGATTAGAAGGGAAGTTTCAGGGCAAGTGGTATGATATGAAGCCAGACGGCAGAGGATTGATTGAATATGAAAGGCAGGGCAAATTTGAAACTTCCATCAAGTATCTTGGGTATAAATGGAAGAAGCAAGTTAGACCAGTATTTGGGAGAATGAATCTTGAGGGGGAAATAGGAAATGGAGTTTAAAGGTATCAGACAATTTAAAGATATGAGAAAGAAAAAAAAAGTAATATTTTTCCATGAGGTCTAGGAGGAGATGGGAAAGGTTGACCTCTGAAACTCAGATAATGATACTAGGTTTGGTGGGGAGGCGTTCTCTATTTCCAAGACAGTGGGAAAGAAGCAAAGATGTGGGTAGACACAGGTAATTGGTTATTTGTTTGGAAAGAATGGGCAGAGTTTGATCTCATGTACTCCATGATTTCTTCCACGAAATAGGCAGGACCATTTGCTGAAGGTGCAGGGGCAGGAGCATGGCAGGTACCTTATGTGAAGTGGTAAATCTTTGAAATAGATGCTGATAACTTATAGGCAGCTGGAAACCATAATTCTCTAAGGGCACCATCCACAGTGCTTGTTTGTGGTGCTTCCTTCCAAAGGATCAAAGTGGATAGTAAAACTAATCCATAACTGATTTGGAGAGACAGAATGACAGAAGAACAACTAATCTATGAAATGATGTCTCCTTATGAGAAAATGGGTGAAGCAGTTAGAGGAGTATAGGCTATGTAGGGCACTCAGTGTGTCTTATTGATCTTCATGACTCCAAAATTGATACAGAAATTTACATAGCACATGGTTAAGGACACAATAAGAGATGGAAGAATGAAAGCTATCATGAAATGACTAATGGAAACAAGGAAGCATCTGTCTTGATGACATTAAAATTACTACTACTACTAATGATGACAGTAGCAAACATTAATTGAGTGCTTGTATGTGTAAGCACTGTTCTAAACAATTCATTTGTATTATCTCATTTTAATTCACAAATAGGAATATGACATAGATACTGTTACCACAATTTTACAAGGTTCAGAGAGGTCAAATGACTTACTAGAGTCACATAGATAATACATGGAGAAAGGAGGACTCCTGAGCTCATGATCTGTGAAGGAGTAGAAATAGATGGAAGGAGAAGACAATAGAGAGATTTAAGATTGATTCTGTGGCTGAGTCCTTTCTCCTTTGTTCCTCTCTGACTTAATGTGTCTAATCCACAACAGAGATCTGATAAAATGTTGAGTGATGGTATAATTGAGGGCTTTCACTAGGAATGCAGTGGGCTGTGCATGTTCCTCTATGAAATCATTTAAAATGGAGAAAATAGAGAGGCTTTGATATCTTTTTAACATAGACTTTTTTTTGGTAACAGTAATAAAATCTGAAGGAGACAATCAACAATAACCAGGCAACAATGACAGCCCTGGTAGATGGTCTTTGTTTCTGAAACATTAAGATAATGGGTCTAGCCTAGATTCTCCATGACCCACAAATTTACTTACACTTCTCAGACTTCCAGATTTCTAGTAGAGATATCTTGGACTAGGATGTTACTCGATCTCATTGACTTATATAAGGTAGAATTTTATTTGAGAATATAGAGCAGGGCTTCACAATTTCTTTTGAAACACATGCTGTATTTTAGTAAACACAAACACCACATGTCCTGCTTTAACATGACTGGGAAAAATGATGAAATACTGTGAAAAAAAATCAGAGCACTGGGCAAAGTGTTGCTTTATTTGTAAATTATAGGCTGATTCCCACCCTTGTCAGTTTTGAGAATCAAGGTCTTAAACATTTGAAGTTCTAGGTAACTTTTGAAATTGAAGAATAGAAAGAATGTATATCAAAGTTATACTTAAAATATTATGCACATCATGTTGCCTATAAATATCCTTGGCATTTTCAGCAGAGATACTGTTACTTTGATCAATTCCAGATCCTTGAGATCTTGAACACGTTAAAAATTTTTCTCTACCTGTCTTTGGTTTTAGTAAGCCATTAATTCAAACTGAAATCTGAAAATTTAAGTTATGGGGAATTAAATTGCAAAAGATCTAATTAGAAAATCTTAACAGGTAAGCAATCAACTTTCCATCATAAAGCCTTGTATACTAATTTAATTTTTCCACAATATTTTCATCGTATCTGTAAAACTTAGTAAAACAAAGCCATTTAAAAGTTCAACAAATATGTTCAAATGCTAAATCTGTAGGCAAAAATAGTAGATGTAATAGATATTTTTCCTTGAATATTAGCTTTTAGAGAGCAGCAAACAATTTAAATATCAAAGCATTCTAATCAAATATAAGGTTTTATGGGAATGTTTTTGAATGCCACATATGGAAAATTTACTGGAGAAAAGCAAAATGAACCAAGTAAGTGAACCAGACTAATGTTTTACTTGTCAGTACATTCAAACACCATTTGGGCAGCACAGTACCTAAGTAAACCTTAGTTCTAAGAAATAGCCTGAATATTTTTATTTTAAACTATAAAATAATTTTAATGATATTATAATATTGTATTGGATCATGTTCTCTAAAGAATAGAGGGGAAAAGAATTGTATGTATTGGGATAGCCTTGAAAATAAGAATCCACACATATGTTTAGAGTCTAAGAAAATCAGGTGACTCTCATCTGCTTCTTTTTACTACTTTACTTTTGTGTGGTATTCATGGGAAGCAATTTCTGGCAACATTCCAAATCTTTTTTTTTTAATTTAATTTTAAAAGGGTTTATTTTTTTATTATAAAAATAATGCAGGCTTATTTTAGAAAAATTGGAAAACCCATTAAAATAAGACAAAACAATCATCCAAGTCCTTCCCAGATAGAACTACTGCTAGAATTCTAATACATTTTCTTTAATGTTCTTCTAAAGTTTAGTTCAATTATGGCATTTTTGCCTTTGCCTTTTTGCAGTTGTTGTTTTTATTTTATGTCTCCTATTTTGTTATAATTGTTATGCAGAAAAAAAAGGAACAACAGTAGATCCCTCTAGAGGTCTAAACTAGGCAAGGCATAAAATAGTAGGGGAAGGAATAAGAAAGAATGGGGTAACCATTTGGACAGACTAGGCTTATTTTGACTGATGGTAAACATAAGTTTGTTAGGTGATATGAGGGTGAGGGGCTCTGCTCCTTGCAGTCACTCACAAACTCATGGAGGCTCAACCTCCTGAAACATTCTCAGACTCTATGGCAGGGCAAAAATGAACTTAGGAATCCCCCAAAAAACGTTTCACTGCCTGAGCCAGAAAGTGACCTGTATCACTGCCTCCTTATCCTCCTTGGCAGCACTAGTCACATGGCCTTACTTAATGGCAAGGGGGCTGAGAAACGTAGGGGAGCAAATAGAGTATTTTGTGGGTATCACATTCTCTAACAGAAATGGAGAGATGTATAGGTTTGTGCATATGCGTAAGAGTTCAATTTAAGTTCCAGGTTAGAGATTTTTTCCAATGGCTCTGATGTCTCAGCTTCTTTTTTGGAACACCAGTCACATTTACTATCTTAGTAGAATTTTTAAAAATTATGTATATAATTATATATTGTCTTAATTTTTACTTAACTGCTTCATTTGTTTTCCTCTACAGATTTGCATGCATAGAATAAGTGTTAGGCAACATTTATTCCATAAATATTGTTCTGTAACAAGTATTGTCAACAAGAGAAGCTAAGGATTACTGAAATATGAACTGTATTTTGATATATTAATGGTATATCTTGACAAACATGGTATCTTATTTTTTGCCACTACTTTGCTGGAAGTGCATCACTCACCTGCCTATATTCAGTGGTTTCCCATTCCTAAAGGATAGAATCCAAGCTCCTTAACATGACATATAAAATTCTCCAACATCTGCCTTTTGCTTAACACTCTATTCACCCCTCACCTGACATCTTATGCCGTCTGAGCACTTTTAGTTTCCTCAATACATCACACTACTTTTTCTTTCAGGGTTTTTGCTTAAGCAGTCTTTTCATGGACCATCATTGTGAATGCCAATCTTCTTCCAGAACACTCCAACATGTCCTGATGAATTCCTAGTCATTGCCCTAGACTCAGCTCAAATGTCATCTTTTCCTGGCCTGGACAAGTCAGAATAACTTCCCTCAAATAATACCCTGCATATATCTCCATCCTTAGACTACTAGTCATAATGAACTCTTACTCTGGTAGATTGTCCCTTCTACCAGATGGTGACCTCTGCCAGGCCAGGGACTAGGTCTAATTCATCTTTGGGCCCTTGTGCTTATCATAATAATTAGTTTATGTCTTTCAAGATTGAATAATTGGAACAAATAGGAAGACCTGAAAGTCTTCCTCTTTTTCTTTTCTACAGTCCCTGAAGTATACTCTTCAAACCCTTCTCTCTGATTTATTTTATTAATTTCATATGGGCTCTTCCAAAGTTGGAGGTTATAGACAACATTAATTCAGAATGATTTTAAATAAGAGGAAATTTTGTACCATGTTTCAAGGGTTGCTTTCTGCACCCTGATACAGAGGGGTCAGTTCACTTTAAAGTGTGCTCAGATAGGCACATTATGCTCCTTCTCACCCTAGTAGGCCTTTCAAACTATTATGCCTTTCCAAGAGCCAGAAGTGCAGATTCTATGAAAAATGAATTATTAATGTCTGATTTTCACAGCAATAGAATGTCTTTACCCAAAGAGTAGCATTTCTTCCATGCTTTCAGACATTCTTTCTTAATATAAAATCCTGACCCTTTAGTAAGGTGTCTTTTTTAATCATGGATTTGCTGACTTTAATAAACACACTGTCGTTACTTTTAATCAGCACAGAAGTTCGGTTTGTAAAGTTTATGGTCAGATTAGAATCAAAACTACATGTGAATGGTGATGAATAAATATACAAATAAGATTAAACATTTTCTATGTAGCAAAAGTAGTTTCCAGATAAATTCAAATGGAGGCTTATTTTATTATTATTATTATTTTTCTGAAATAGGTTCTCTCTGTGTAATGATAAATCTCCATTTGGCAAGGGGAAGAGTTATATACAGTGGGAGATGGTGCCAAGCTTTCTGCCTTCTTCAATCTTACATTGTCATCCTCTCAAACCACACTCACAGACACAGTTACACTATTTGCTCTTCATTTTGCATAGCACACAGAGAATTTACCACAGTTAGAGTTGAAAACATCTCTTTACCAGTGATTTGACATTTAAAAATCGAACCATTCCAAATTTTAAAAATTAAATCAGTTTTAAACTCTTAAGTAACAGTGATAACTGAATTTCTAGATATTGATTATATGGTCATCTTAAACACATTTTAATTTTCTTTTGCTTGCTGTTTTAATGGTGATTTATTGAAATGATGGGAAGCTTTTGTTCCTTGCCATCCCAGTCACTTACATAAACGCCGGGTAGGCTATTTACAGTCTTCAAACATCCAGAGAGCAATTTAGCATTTGTTGAGGGATGGTTTTTCAGTAAATTTAGTCACTGTACATTTAGGACAACTTGCATCATTTTTTGATTTGGTAAATATACAGCCATGAGTGCTCCTACCTCATCTTTCTGTAATGGCCTAGCATCATGGTAATTTGCCAAACTGCCTTTTTGAAGGTCATTTATTAAGTCAGAAAGGGAAAAGATGATTTTCAAGCTTATCTGATAATCAAAAACCAAATTGACTCATTCTAACAAAGGTTATTAAAATTCTGAAGACGATTTGAAGCATTTTTTCTTTTATAACCTTCACCAGAATGGATTTCTTATATTGGTTCTAAAAAGAAAGGCATCTACATGATACCCCCTGATGCCAACAGAGAAGCCCTTTTTGCCAAATCAATGCCCAGAGACACTCAATACAACGTAATTAAGACCGTGTGTCGGCGACCGTGACTGTCTTCACAGGGAGCATCACAACACTTCTGTGAAGTCCAGGGCATTGCAAGATGCCTTCTTGCTACTGTAGAGCCTGATATGAGCTGCATGGTCCCAGCAAGGCCTGAGGGTACCACCAGCCAACGATCTTTTCTCATAGTTTCCCACATTTAATCCTCCTTTCCCATCTGGTCAGAATATATACAATAACTTTAGCCCAGAAGGATGCTCCAGAAGTCGTCTGTCAATATAAATCAAAATACACTGTTTTCACAATGAAGTATTAGCCATTACGAGAACACACATAAATGATAAATTATGACCTTTGCCTTTAAATGGCTGTTTTCTTCTTAGAGATATGTGACATGAAAAACATGAATGTTACCTGAGAGATGGAGAGACCTGATTAGTCTCTTCATATATTAACATGGATGAAATGATTAAATGTAGCCGTATGTTCTCTGACATTTTCACACTAAAACCTGTATTGCATACTTTCTGTATGGCAATAGGAATACCGGATAATTTTATGTATAAATTTTCAAATGGCATGAGGTAGGAATAATTGCCTGTACTTTAGAGATGAGATCATGAAAGCTCACAATATTGAGATAATTTAGCTACCATCACCCAGCTAGTTTGCTAATGAGTACTGATTCTAGCACAAGTCTACTCAGAGGGTGTGAAGGGATGGGGCACAGAGCAGGTAGGTGTGTGACACTTGAGGAGGGGATGATGAGAAGTAGGTGGTAAGGGTGCGGGGGGAGCTTAATACCCAGGGAAGGTACCAAAAGGGAGAGGCTGGGGATGAAGGCAGCCGGCAGTGTACAAGTCTGTCCCAATGGTATCCATATACTGCTCTCAGAAATCTTCCAAGTTCTCCGCTACCCACATGGCTGAGTTCTGTCACTGAAACTACTGGTAACACTAGGCAGTGACACATAACAGAAGGAGCCCAGGATGTGGAGTCAGATAGATCTTGATGCAAATTCCTGTTTCCTCACTTACCACATTTATGTCATTAACCAACTTAATAATTTCGCTGAATCCTAGTTATTTTGTAAAAGCTTTGTAATATTTACCCCTCTGTGATTTAATTAAAAATAGCACTTAGCAGTGTCTGTTACCTAGGAAGTACTCAATAAATGTTATCTTTTTTTCCTTGTTTCTTTTGCTCACTTTTCTTCCTTCTCCCTCCCTGACAACCAACTAAAACTTTCTGATCGCTTTTTAGTCAGGCTCTTCCATCTGATAGGTCATCTCTGTTTGTTTCTTCCAAACTTCCTTAAAGGCGAACAAATGACATCTAGCAGTTCTCACTACTTAGTTACACCAAATAAACACAGAGCTCCATGCAAAGTGTTAGGGACATTATAAATGGCAGGCTTGGGGATAAGGTCTTCGTGAGTAGCACTATGCAACCAGCTCAACATGTCCCCAGTCTGCTCCTCCTCTTTTGTTCCATCTCTTTGCAAATGATATCACTATTCACCTAATTGCACAAAACAATAACTTGGGCAACTGCATTATTCTTTACCCCTCAGCAACATTAGATATTCTTGACTATGGAATTCTTGAAGCATCCCCCACTCTTTTATTTCCTTGATGGCACACTCTTGGGTTTCAACCTTCCTGGTTGCACTGGCCACTCCTTAATCCCTCTTCCAGTTTCCTTTACTGGTACACTAGCGATAAGTGTAGGCATCCTTTGAGACTCAATTCCAGACCCACTTCTCTATTTCTGCCCTTTGGGCTCATTTGGCCCTTTGGTTTTTTTTTTTTTTTATTCTTATGTTAATCCCTATACATTACATCATTAGTTTTAGATGAAGTGTTCCATGATTCATTGTTTGTGCATAACACCCAGTGCTCCATGCAGAATGTGCCCTCCTCAATACCCACCACCAGGCTAACCCATCCTCCCATCCCCCTCCCCTCTAGAACCCTCAGTTTGTTTTTCAGAGTCCATCGTCTCTCATGGTTCGTCTACCCCTCCTATTTCCCCCGCTTCATTCTTCCCCTCCTGCTACCTTCTTCTTCTTCTTCTTTTTTTTTTTTTCTTAACATACATTGGCCCTTTGGTTTTAAGCATTCTCTGTATGTTGATGACTCCTGGATTTATACCTCCAGGCCACAGCTTTCCTCTGTGTTCCATTCTCATGAAACCGAGTGCCAAATTGGCTTCCACAGATGATGCCTATTGGGAATTTCAAACTATATGACCCAATAGAACTTTGAATCTTGTTTACTACTGATTCCTTCCCTAGTCTTTATCATCTCAATAAATGGCAAAAACTAGTTCTGTGTAATTCTTTTTTTTTTTTTCCTTCACATCTCAGGATACTCTATTCTTTTTTTTTTTAATCTTTTTTTTAAGTTTTTACTCAAATTCCAGTTAGTTAACATACAGTCTAATATTAGTTTCAGGTGTACAATTTAGTGATTTAACACTTACATACAATAGCCGGTGCTCATCACAAAGTGCACTCCTTAATCCCTGTCCTCTATTTAACCCATCTCCCTACCCACCTCCCCTATGGGTAACCATTAGTTTGTTCTCTATAGTTAAGAGTCTGTTTCTTGTTTTGCCTCTCTCTCTTTTTTCCCCTCTATGCTTGTTTGGTTTCTTAAATTCCACATACTAGTGAAATCATATGGTATTTGTCTTTCTCTGGCTTATTTCACTTAGCATAATACTCTCTAGTAGCAACCACGTTGCTGCAAATGGCAAGAATTCATTCTTTTTTATGGCTGAGTAACATTCAATTGTATATATACACCACCTCTTCTTTGCCCATTCATCAGTCGATGGACACTTGGGCTGTTTCCATAGTTTGGCTATTGTAGATAATGCTGCTATAAACATTGTATCCCTTTGAATTAGTATTTTTGTATTCCTTGGGTAAATACCTAGTAGTGCAATTGCTGGACTGCAGGTTAGTGAGGTCATTCTATTCGAAAGCTAACATATATCCTGAATCCATTCACCTCATCTTTGCCATTCCCACCACCTTCATCTCTCTCTTGGTATCCTGCAAGAGACTTCTAACCTGTCCTTCTGCTTCTGCTAGTGTCCCATTTCAATGCAGACTATGCTTAGGTATCAGAGTAATCTTTTTTTTTTTTTTTTTTCTTTTTTCAGGGTAAGCCTTTAAGAAGGTAAATTAACCATGCTATACCTTCATGCCCCAATACCTTTGCTATTATAAAAAATTAAAACTCCTCCTTGCCATGACCTATGAAACTAGCAAGATTTGCCTGATTCCTTCACCTTGACCTTTGACATCACCTCATACTACATTTCCCCTTCCTCACTATACTCTAGTGAACCCAGACTCTTTTCTGTTTCTTGTTACACCAAATTCTTTTCCTCTTTAGAATTCAATCTGCCTGAACACTCTTTCTCTGTCTCCATTGCATGGTGTCTCTTTCCCATCCTTCAGATTTCAGCTCCAACATTATCTCCTCTGAGATTCTGTACTTGACTTTATAATCTCTTGCCAAGTGATTCCTGTTTACATTACCCTATTAATTTCCCTCCTGGAATCAATTAAAATGATTCAATTATCTTTTTTTGAGGGGAAGGGGTTGTTGTTTTCTTTCTGTCCCCTTCTTCTCCATCCCCTACATCCCCCACTAGAATATAAGCCCCATAAGTGTAAGGGCGATATCTGATTTTCACCACCGTATGTCAAGCATCAGCACAGCATCTGGTTCAGTATTTGAGCACATCTATTTCAGACCTTAGTAAATATTTGTTGAATGAATAAACTAAGATATGAAAGAGCCGTTGTCTCTTCCTTATTCCTATCTCTCATACATCTTCAAGTAGCCATCCTATTTTGTTACCCCTTAAATCATTTCCCTCCCCATTTTCATTGCATTACTTCAGGTCACTATTATCACTTGCCTGAATCACTGTAATTTGTTACCAGAACTAGAGTTCTCTTAGGAATAGTTGTGGCCTTGGGGGAATCTTAGAGTAATTTAAAATAAAAAAAGAACAGTCTGACATGAAGTAACTTGATAGATTTTAGTATCTTCATGCAGCTAAGACAACACAATGTGGGATAGGTAATCTGATTCATCAGGCTTACTTCATAGGAGGTATTTTTTTTTTAAATAAACTAAGGGAACCCCAAGAAATTAGCAGTTTCAAAACTTGCTATATAAATGATCTTGTCCTGGCAACATGTCACTTTATAGTAAAATACTCTTACTCCCTGTAGTGAGCTCTTGAGATTTTGTGACTCTTTATCCCTGGACTACACTAGACATTTGGTACTTGCATATCTCTCTAGTGTTCAGCAACAAACAAATACTTAGAAAGACATGGATTTTATGTATCATCTTGGAGAAGGCTGAAAAGAATTTTAGGATGAAGTGAATAGAGGTAACCATGGGGAGGCTATGCTTAACAGATTGAAAATATAGAGTGGAAGGCCATTATAATCCTATAGTAGGTGGGATGCCAGACTCTGGTTTAGTCATGGATCCAAATAACCCTCTAATTCCTCCTGAAATTACCCTAAATGATATTTCTCCAGATGGCCTATAGGTCCAGTCTTGTTTCTCTTCAGTCCTCTCTTTGCACAAGGACTAGAGTGATGTTTTAAAAATTTGCCATTTTGAAAGTATTTCATGGTGCCTTGTTACTGTTAGTATAAACACCTCAGCTGGCATAGAAGTCCCTCAGGGTTTGGTTTTGGCCCCTTTACTCCACCAGTTGGCTCTTTGCCACTCCACTCTTTCATATGCTTGAGTCATATCCTGCAGTACCAGAGACTTAGACACCTTATCATTAATCCTCTACAGTACCTTTCACACTCATTAAATATTTGTTGAATGAACCAACTGCATTCAGATATCCTATTCCCATCAGTGCTTGTCTTTCTTACTTTTCTCTAATTATCACCAATAGTGTTATCATATCTTTTATCTCAGGATCTGACCCAGCAATCGATTCAATTAATATCAAGTATGATCTGTAGCATAAATTGTCTAGTGAAAGATTTAACTGGTGGCTATGTTTTTGAGAATTACTTTTTAGCCACCTATTTTCTTTGTCTTTTGCCTCTCTTTGTCAAAACTAGCTTTGTAGGAATCTATTCAAAGTAACTGCTGATAAAAAAAAATTATTAAGAAATCATTTCTCTTAAAATTTGATATGATTTTATAAAACAAAAATAGTACTTGACCATAATGTAAGCAAGCTAATGCTTAATTATAAAGAACACTGCAGTGATTCCTCCATAAGTACTAATAAATAATGTTAAATAATATGAAAGAATATTGGGAAAGGGCTGCTTCTCCCATGTACTTAAACATAAACTG
>NC_138373.1:79669120-79673445 GCF_054177405.1 Leptonychotes weddellii
CTTGTGTAGACATTGCACTGGGTATTAGATAGGAAAACCAATGAGTTCAAGTTTGAAATGGACCCTGATCACAAAGGTCTTGGAATGAAAACTGGAAAGAAAACCAAAAAACCAAACTCAAAGCATGATCAGAGAAACTAGAGGAAACATTTAAAATGCCAATAATTTCACAATTACATATTATCCTTTGATTGCAAAATTGGTAAAAGAATGAGAATTAATGGAACACTCAGAGTGGAGTGATGTGTACATGGTGAGATTTCTTGGAAGAGGTGAGATTGACATAGAACATGTAAAATAGATCAATGAAAAAGCAAATAGTATTCATTGGTGAGCTTATCTCTGTGACACAATAATTCATTGGCGAGCTTATCTCTATGATACAATATGACACAATAATTATGTTATTGCTCCCTACTGTGCAATAGTTATTGCTCCCTACTGTGGGAGCAATGGGATAGACGTACTAACCGAACTGACAATATTACAGAGATATTTTCCAGTAGTTGCCTTTCAGTTAGTGAATCTTTGCTGGGTGCCAGGCACTGTGTTAAAAGTTTACACACTTCATTATTTAATCCTTAGATAAGTCTACGAAGAGGATACTATTATCCCTGGTATACAAATTAGGAACAGAAGCTAGAGAGGCTACCAAGGACAGACTGCTGTAGAGTGGTACTTTGCTGATCTGGTTATTGATTAAAGCTCATGTCTGTCTTGCTCTAAAGCTCCCTCTCTTTTCCTTAGGCCATACTATCTGTGGCATTCCTGGATCTTCCTTGTAGGTACCAGCCTCTAACTTAAGCACACAGTCAGCAAGCAAGGAGCAGGTTTTAAGTCCTATGCCATTTTCACTCATGTATTTGTCAGTTTAGCAAGCATTAACTTAGTATTTACTGTGTGCTAAGTGCTGTGAACAAAGCTAGGGAAGATAATAAATATTCCAGGCCTCTAGGTATCCATGTTCTAGAAAGGGCAGAACTCAACAATTGCCATAAATACATAAGATATACAAATACTGCATTTCCAGAAATAAGAAGAACAAGAATTAAGAGAGGGTTTCATAGAAAGGATGATATTTGACCTGAATCTCGATGAATAACTTCTTAGTTTGACAGTTGCTCAAGGTTGACCAGGTGGTGGGGACCACTCAAAGTGGTTTCAGAGAACTTCTGGTTGGCCAGCCTGGCCAGAGTTTGGGTTTTTTATGAAGGATGGATCAAAAAATAAGGTGAGAACATGAACAGGAGCTAAATAATGAAAAATGAGCTTCTATGCCATAGTAAAGATTTCACATATATTTTTAAAGCAGTGGGGAGCCATTAACGATGGAAAGTGAAGAGTTTTTTTTATCAAAAAAAAATTTTTTTTTCTTTCAAGGAGGAAAAATAAAGAGAAGGTGAAAGGAAAAGCAAACCAAGAGGACAAAAATAGGATGGAAATATAAAGTAGTGCAGAGAGGAGGTATTTAGAAGATGCTTAAATAGAATGTACTGGCTGATTGAATGGGAAACAATTCAGGATAATTTCAAGATTTCTACTTTTTGGGATTGGTTGACTGGTAGAGGGAGACAGGAAATACATGAGGAAGATTTATTTGGGGCCAGGGCTTTATTTTTGAGTATTTAAAATCTGAAAGGCTATTGGGGCATTCAGGTGTGAAAGAAGTTGTTAGATTCTGAACGAATGAGGATAAAAGACAGCAGTGGTATAAGGGAGCAAAACTATTGTTTTTAGTACTATAGTTGTTTAATTTGGACAACGTGGCTTAATATGAGAGCTAAAAGAATCTGTTAATGAACCTTATAATTGGGAAGATCTATCCACATTCAAGGCAGCCTTGACAGGCATGAGTCCATGTGGAAAGTCTGCTCAAATATTAATAACAGTTTGGATGAACAGAAATTGAAAATAGAAGAAGGGGTTATCCCAAAAGATGAGGGGTGTAGTATCTAGAAAATAGGTGATGGCATTAGGCTTGTGAATTAAGTCAGTTATCATTTAACAGATACTTAAAACACCTACACTGTCCTAGGTGTAGGTTTTGGGGATACAGTAGAGAACCAGAGACACAGACTTTGTCTTCATGGACCATTATAGCATGGGATGCAGACAACAGAACAAATAAACTTTTTTTTTTAAGATTTTATTTATTTGAGAGAGAGAGAAAGCGAGAGACAGAGCACGAGCAGAGGGGGAGGGGCAGAGTAAGAAAGAGGGAGAAGCAGACTCCCCGCTGAGCAGGGATCCCGATGTGGGGCTTGATCCCAGGACCCTGGGATCATGACCTGAGCCGAAGGCAGACGCTGAACTGACTGACCCCCCAGGCATTCCAGAATAAATAAACTTATAACAAATAGTGATCAGTGCTATTAAGATAAGCAAGAAAATGTTAAATTGGAAAATAGCTGGGCAGGGTAGAAACAGAAAAGCCCAGTGAGATCAAGTGATCAGGGAACATCCCTCTCTCTCTCTGAGAAGATAGCATAGAAGCCGAAATATGAAAGGACAGGAAGAACAAGTACTGTAGGTGAAGGGCAGGGAAACTCAGGCTCAGAAGAAACATTCTGTTGAGAGTTTAGCTAAGCTACTTCATGGTATGGCTGTCTTGGCATCTATTTTGTGTGGCCGAGTGGCTTTCAGGGACTTGAAACTGTCCCTAGCTTCCTCATTCACGTGCTTATCCTAGATAACAGCCTTCAGAGTCACAAGAAAATTTCCTAATATGACTTCCCAAATGGCTCTTGTGATCATCTCCCCCATTGCCCAGGACCTTTTCTTGTGTGCTTTTAGGTAGATCCCTGTGGAGCACACCAAACCCCACTCTTCTGGTTTGAGTTGACCAATACAGCCTTGACCTGGGAGCCCCAAAGCACTCTGCCCACAGACCCTGGTAAAGATGCACCTGAGGTCCTATTGCTCTCTGTCTGTACTCTGCTCCGACCTCCCCATGTGAGTAATAAACATCTTTATTTCAGTTTCTCTTGTGGTTTATTGTTGAACTGTGACTCACCATCCGGCACCCTGTGCTTCACTTAACATATGTTAATTTAACAGAGTCATAACACATTCCTTTGCATCTGTGGCAGGAAAGATCCTAGTAAGTCTGAATAACTGAATAAAGAGCATTTTGGCAACCATCATGGGAGGAGAGCTAAGTGGGGGCCTGATCACACGGGGGCTTAGTGCTATCACAGTGAAGTTTGACCTTATACAATGAAAAGCCACTGAAAGGTGGCCTAATCAAGTCTGAGTTTCAGTATCATTCCTGCTGTCATGTGGAGAATGAAGTAGAAGGAATCGCAGGAAAAACAGCAAAATGAGGTAGAGGATTATTATCATCAGAGTTTCGAGGTGAGAGATGATAGTGCACTGAATCAGTGGGCCTGGCATGGAGACAGAGAGAAATGAATGGATTCAGTACATAGGGGGCTTGCTGATGGATAGATGGCAAGGACCTGAAGTCCATTCCTGGGTTTGGTGTCATTTGCTGAGGTGAGGGAGATTGAGGAGGCCAGAGCACATGCTGCAGTAGAAATCAAAGGCTGAGTGTGGAGATGGTAAGTTTGAAGATACAGTTTTGAGAGTGATTGGTCTGTAGATAGCATTCACATCCACGTGACTGGGTGAGTAAGAGGTAGAACAGTGTTTCATAGGAGGAGAAAGAAAGGAATTAATCTAATCATGTGGATAGATAAATTTCTAGGACAGGTGAGAACTTGGGGTGTCTCTGGTTAATAAGCTATATATATATATATTTTTTTTTTCTGCTGAGTGGAAAACAAGGGTTCCTTCTGATGAGAGAGTAAGAAATGGGGATGAAACCTTGTAAAAAGTAGTACAATTCACAAATAAAAGATTGAGAAAGAGAAAGAGAGAGAGAGATGATTATGAAAGTATGAAAGTATTGACAAACCAGAGCATTGGGAGGACATGGATTTAGGGATTTATCAGAGCATTAGTCCATTTGATTAAATCCCCCCAGCATTACCCAAAGTGAATGATCAATCAGACTGATTGGTTTGGGGATTTACAGGAAAAATAGAAGGGATATTTGTGGGCAAGCAAGGGAAGATGCTATTAAAAGAATTATTGCAGTCAGGGCTTTGGAGCTGAGGAAATAAAAATGACATTGGAAGGGAATAAATGAGGAAAAGCAGGGGTTCCAGAGAGTGGAGATCTTAAAATAGGCTTTGTTGGAGTAAGAATTCTGCCTTTATGCAGCCATCAAAAGGAATGAGATCTTGCCATTTGCAACGACGTGGATGGAACTGGAGGGTATTATGTTGAGTGAAATAAGTCAAACAGAGAAAGACATGTATCAT